>NW_009736896.1:10766-73017 GCF_000703405.1 Apaloderma vittatum | reverse complement strand
GGAAAGAGAGAGTGGGCGAGAGAAAAAAACAGAAGACAAGGAAGGAAAATTGCTGTTCATGAAAGAAAATTATAGAGACAGAATTTGAATAGGGAGTAGTAATAGTGAGGTATTTGTTTGGGAAGTGTTGTACTGTTTGGGGGGTTTTTAGGGGCACGGGACCTGCAATTTTCAATTATTGCCACTTCATATATGGCCATGTTTCAATTTCCACTGGGAAGAAAGAAGTACTGTAGGCCATGTATCTTATTCTATGAAATTTTACTTGCCCTGCCCTAATCTCAGTGATGGAACCACTCAGGCTCTAATGAATTACTCACCTGACACAAAGATATCTCAGTATGGGCCATTTGCATGTCAGGTCACTGTGAAGGAAGAAGAAACAATGCTGTTTAATACTCTTTTGCTGTGGTAAAGCATAACAGGTGGCTAATGCTGAAAACTAATCTCAGTTCACATCCAATTGCCGTCAGCTATTCTGTATGAAAGAGATACAACTGAGAAAGTTCTATAGCTAAGTTAGGTATTTGGAAATGTTTAGACAGGTCTACAGATTAATATGTCCATAAACTTCTCTAAGCAGGTGCTTCACATATGGCTAAACAGAATGAAGTTTTAACACTTCCTTTCTGATCTGAATTTAAACTACAGCACCAGTCTTCGCTAATGTCCTATTTTTTCCTGTTAACATGCGATATTTCAGAAAACAGTTGGCAAGACTGGATTTTATGATAACGTAAGAATTGTTCATAACCAGTTACATTTAAAAAACAGTCTAATATGGAACAAGGTACAACTGAAACTGGAAGTATATCTTCTTTTGTGTTATTCAATTAGTTCTTACTATTTTGTATTTATGCTTGTGATTAGAAATATTTTCTGCTTTCCTGTGTTGGTTTATTTATTATTTTTGGAGCACACAGTGATAGTAAGACAGCAGTTCAGGAACAGCCAGATAGGCTTACACTTTGAAGTGCACAGAACTCCAATTAAGCTATGGGACTGTTTGCAAAGCAGAGCCATAATCACACCATGAAGTTTGCTAAATATTGTTAGTGTTTATTTGGAATCATGTTTAATCTGAAACTCATAAATGTGTAAAAGAAAGCTACTCTGCTCAGCATGTATTTATCACACAACAAAAGGCAATTAAGATAGATATTTTGACAATATCTTCTCAGTGTTTCACCAGAATAAGTCTTCAATATTTAGACACTGAAAAGTCCGTGAAAGCAACAACAGTTGTTGTGGTCTGCATCATGAACTGCTGCTGAGGAAGGTGGATTTTGCGTGTTTTATTTCTGACTATTTAAACACACTTGTTGTTCAAAAATACAGATATGGGCCATTGAATGAGAATAAAAAGCCTGGATAGGGTAGAAAAGCAGTGTGCACAGACTGTCACCTGGAAAGAGGAGGATTGTTCTTGGTGTTTCTTTACAAGTCTGGTACTATGGTGAAGCAGACAGTGCAGGGACAGCAGGCAGTACGCTTTTCTCAGCCATGGAGGAAGCTCAGGAAACTTGGTCTGTTATATGATTTACTGTCTCTTCTCCAGACTGCATCCTTTTTAGCTCCTAGGCTGTTCAGAAGCTAACTACAGGGTGTTGACATGTATCACAAGAAACTTTTCTGAGAGCAAAATATGGTGAGACACAGAGTAACATAGGGTTGAGTTGTGTACTCCCATCATCAGCACCTTTGCAGCAATCACCACCCCAACTTTTTGTTATTATCTTATGTGCAGCTCCCACTGAGATCAGGATGCAGAGAAGCTTCAGGACGCAGAGAAGCTCCAGTCTATTTTGTCCAGTACAGCAGTGCTTCTACTGGCACAAAGCACTTGTAAGCTCTTATCCATCCCAGCAGGGAGAAGTGAAAGCAGCATCACAAGGGACAGCAGCCAGCCGTAGGAACCAGAGGGCAGATGATGAAGGGCATAGTTGGGACAGAGATGGGGAGAACACTGTACAAAGCCTGATGGAGAAGTCTTTAAAAGATAAAAGAGAACCAGCAGCAAGAATAACTTGTAAGGGATTTTGGAAAGGAGTAAAGGAAACGGAGATGTTGAAGAGGAGAGGGCTTCATACACAAATCAGCAGACAGATAGTGTCTATGGGCTGGGAAGACTCCCAACCTGTTCTTTTTTTCTACCAGTAACTAATCTTCGTTTTTACTTCATTTTATCTATAACATGCAGTGACACGTGACACAAGAAAGAACTCTAATGTTCTCCCTCAATACCCTGTAAGTAGGAGGCCAAGACATAGGAAGAGAACTTTTCCTCACTGTAACCCCCTATCCTGCCTGCCTTCCACGTCTGAAGGTCTAGATTTCTCTAATCTGCCAACTTTCACTCCTAGTACAAGAAATGAAGAAAATAATGTACTTCTGAAGGTTTTGTTCTCAGTTTGGAACAAAAAAGCAAAACTTGTCATGGAAGGATGTTTTCATTGAGGTGTCTCTTTGAAAATACCACAGTGTTACATACCCATTCCTTTTCCTTCCATGATGGGAGGGAAGGAATGATGATGACTGTGTGGCTGCCACTGTAAGGTCAAGTCCTTCCGCCTGCAGCCCGCGCCCAAGCCTGCTCCCTAAAGAGGTATGGGGAACGCTGAGCTCTAGAAAGTAGTCCATGGGAGATACAAATTGTCCAGCCATTTGCACCCTTACAAAAGGACGCCTACATGTTAAATTAAACTTCTGAATATTTTTACCTGATCTGATTGAAGAACCAAATCAAACTGAATAAAGATGTGGCTTTGCCATATTGAGCATTTTGTTGAGATCTGTCAAGCTTCTATTGAAACTTTTCTGCTTGAACAAAGTACATTTTATTTGCCTGTCTTTCTGTAGGAATTTTTCTAAATCTTTAGTCTGCTCTGATCGGTGGCTATTTCTTGTCTATGTATCAGATTTCTCAGATACTGCAGATGTTGCAGTGCCAGATTTTCTTTTGGAAAGCAACACAGGTCAAAGTCAAAACTAAGAAGGCTCCTTGCCCAGTCTGGTCTCCTAGATAGCATTTGGAGACATCTGCTGAGAGGAGAATACGTCACATACTTTATGCCCAGCAAGCGTTTTTAATTAGACCTAACTTTTTGATTCCAAATTGTTCTTTTGGAGAGCTATGGCATTATCTTTCTGTAACAAGGGCAAAGATGGTTGCATGCATCAGGTCAGGCAAGCTGAATAGACCACCCATTGCCATACCATTTGTCGCAGCCTGTAGGGAAGTCACAGCAAAGCTCGAACTGGCAGCACGTTTAAGAAATTATGTGCCTCTGACTGGCTATGCATATTTCGGATGCATACGTCCTCCAAACTCAAGGGGCCAGAATCACACAGATGAACCAGAGATAAACATTAGAATTTGCACATTCGTAAACACTCAAGAAGGGAAGTTGATATATTTTGAGCAAGCCTGAAGAGAGTGAGACTTGCGTAACTGTTTACTTCCTAGGAGCTGGACGTTGCCAGAACTGAAAATGAGATCACCATTCCCATCCATTCTTGTACCTGATGCATTCTGTCTGCTCTTTGCCTTAAAGAGGAAAAAGGATCTTTATTGTTATCTTTGCAGACTGAGGTATGGACAAAAAACAGGACAGAAAACAGATACGCTTGGCGAGCTTAGATCCTTCAGCTTGAATCGCTGAGGAGTGGTAAGGTTATAAGGAATGACCCTCCGCCTTCTGCCCTCAGCTGGTTTACGAATGATGTGTTTAAGAACGATGAGCAGCACTTCACGAGTAGATCCAGCCTTGAGAGGAAGATTGAAGAGGCACAGCTTTGCTTATGTTAACAAGGCATTTCTAAAAATATTTCTGAAAGGAGAAAGGGAAGAAGCCAGTGGCTGTGGGCCAGAAGGAGGCCAGGCGCCGGGGGAACGGAGGGCTAGGCCTGGGTGATAGGAAGGACGCTGCCCTGGGAGCAGTGGAGCAGCAGGGCCGATCCTGGCTGGTGGGAGCGCAGCTGGGGCAGGCCTCAGCCCAGCCCCCAAGCCAGCTGGGCGGGCAGGTAGGGATCTGGCCCCTGTAAATATTTGCCTCTGGAATTCCACGAAGACTATTCCCTGGGCTTACATGCTGTTCCACACGTCTGTGTGGCTGCCTCTTTCCTGAGGCTGTCTCGTCACCTTTCTTCCCCAGTACTGGCTGCTGCATTCCCCTCTTGCCGGCAACAGACCCCTCTCCTTCAGATTCCTGTCATATTATTTTTAGTCCAGCACGCATCTTTGCTGACCTATCCAGTTTACCTTTTGAGCATAAGAATTTCTTTGGCTCTTTTTCATCTCAGACGCTGAACAGAAAATACACAATAAAATAAAATAACTGGAAGATAACCAGAGTAGTGACTGTGCTATCATCATAAGTGACTGTGATCATCATAAGTATTACTCAAATACAAACCACGTGCTTGCTGGTGGTCTTCCTTAAGTTTCCAAACACAGTGAATCTAATAGATCTGTATCGTAAATTTTACCTAGATGCTGGTTGAGAGGTTAGTACTTTACTTATTTTTGCATGCATTTTGCTGTAGTACCTGTACACAGCTAATTGAATTGTAGATGTAACATATTTTTTTTGTGTAGGCCATTTTCCAGCTGAAGGAAGATATTTGTTTTCAGGAGATTTTCCAGTACATTTTCAGATAAAATAGCAAAACATTTTGCAATTTTCATTGAAAACATTTTCTTTGCCAGTCCATAAATCTCACATTTAAAACTTTTTTTTTCTTTAAGGTCTTTCCCAGTCCTCTAGTTTAACTGTTTGGTTTAACACCTTTCCCCATAAATTAATCTAATACCTTCATGTTGACCAACATCAGAGATTCACTGGCTGAGGTCTGTACACATATACTTGGTACCAGTGGTGTCCTCTCCCAGATCAGACTGTGAACATGAGTTTACCAGAGAAATGGAGAAAGCTTTTCCATACAAACCATCTGGAGGTAACTGCAGGTGTGCAGTTCAGGTAGACATCTTCTCTCAAACAGCTACGCCTGCAAGAGGGGAGGGAATATGTCTGAGCTGAAAGGGAAAATGTCTCTATGTAAGCAGGGATCATTTAGGCAACAACATTTCTCCAAACACAGAGCCATGTCTGGGAACATGGGAGAAGCTTGCCTTGAGATGTAGTGTAGGGCTCTCAATGTGAGTATCAGATAATGGCACAGCAGCCGGGGCAATTATGTTATTGTCCGCAGTCCATTAAGACTTTTCTGAAATTTAATTACATTCTTTACACAATCCTACTTAGATTATCTATTTATATGTGCTGTAACATCAGACAAGCAGGCTCTAGTAGCCATCTTCTTTTGCCTTGTCACAGTTTATCTTTATTCCTCCTTTGCCCTTTTTTGGGTCATTCTGACATTTTTCAGCCCGTTTTGCTGAAGTGGTTGCACCAACTGTTTTAAATATTTTGAGCTGTGACATATCTATATGTGTAACAGAACTCACAATAACTCTTAAAGAATTAAACCCTGATCACCAATATAATTATTGGGTTTTTTATTTTTAATTTTTAAAAAGTTAGTGTAACTGCTAACATGAATAATGGTCGGTGTGTTTATTGACCTTTTAGCCTGGACCAGGCATACAATTTTGAAAAGGATCTTCCAGCAGTGCTCTTTGGTTCATATCTCCAAGCAGTCTTGGAGCATGTGAACTGGATGGCTTTCAGATGAAACTAAGCCAGAAGATACCTGGTAGTGTGCCAATGATCTCCAGCCCCTGGTGATGATTCATTCAATTCATGAGACCCAGGTAGACCTAGTTCAAAGGAATCCCACCTCAAGATGTGTCAGAACCATTTGTTTTGCTGTATAAATCTTTCTGAGACGTGTTGTTGGTAACATAGACATAGTCACTGGTAGTTAAAAATGTGCTGAGATTGCCTTCTCCCTCTCTTCTGTTCTCCCCTGACAGTGATACTCTGCTGAAATACAGAGGTATACACCTTCAACCCCAGGTTTTGATATTTTTTACTGTATCATTGATTTAAAATGAACTAGTGCTCTTCTGAGCTGGTCACTAATAAAAACAACAACAGATGTCACCTGAACAGGGTGCATGTGTTTCAAAGTAGGTAGATAAATTACACTCTGGTCATCAGGTCAGCATTTGTAAGCAGGTCAGCCTATGTAAGCATTGTCCCTTGCTCTGCAGGGAAGTTTTGCCAGAATAATTAAAAAAAAAAAAAAAAGCCACACTTCTCAAGAGTCTGTTATCATATTGAATTTCTCTAGGAAATTGGCTGCTTCTTTCTGCATCCATCCTCAAAAAGTAGGAGGGATGTAATGAGGGAAGCAACTGTTAACTGTGGAGATCCCGTGCTGCTGTTGATTTGTTCAAAGACTACACAGGACATTAGTGTTTACAGATGCTCTATAAAGACAAAAGACAAAGGCCTAGATGGGAAGATATTATGATCTGCATTAAATAGATAGTGAACCAATTCTTCCCTCAGTTACACTTGCAAATCCCTTAATTTCTGTTCATTGTTAGAATGACATCATCCTTTGTCTTAAAGGAAATGAGAAGTAGTGACTGGAAAAAAGGTACAACAAATAAGAAAGTGTGAAATAAATTATCTAGTGTAGAATTGAAAGAAAAGCTGTTTTGTTCTTATGAAGGAATTCAAAGGGAGTGGAAATCCACAGGCTGAAACTTGTGATTCTGTAATTCGATCTGTGTGTGCCAACTTTGTGAGAAGTTAATCGATTTTAATGATAACATAATACTTCTCAAGAAAATAGTGGTATCTGACTTTAACAGTTGCAGTTTCTGTAAAAATGAAGGACTCTACCTTGAATTTACATAAAGACAACTTTTTTCAACTTCTTTTGCTTTCCCTGATAACAAAAGGGATTAAGTTTTTAGGCTAGAATTTCTCACCTTTTCACTCATTACCGAACATGATATTAGGAATGGAGAGTCT
This sequence comes from Apaloderma vittatum, assembly GCF_000703405.1. Classification (NCBI taxonomy): domain Eukaryota; kingdom Metazoa; phylum Chordata; class Aves; order Trogoniformes; family Trogonidae; genus Apaloderma; species Apaloderma vittatum. The sequence goes on along the minus strand of NW_009736896.1, from coordinate 66,070 downwards.
CAGCTACCCCTTTATTCCTCCCTCTCTCCCTCTGGGGAGCCACAGGACACAGCAATCAATTAAAAAGATCAAAATAAGCAAGGTCAAATGGCTTCATTTACTGTTACTATTAATCTCAGTTACATTCTGTGCATAAACTTTTTACATATGGGACCTTATCTTCCCATTGAGCAAAGATGTGGAGCCCTAGTCACCTAGCCTTTTCTTTCTCCTCCCCTTTTCCTCTCATTTTTGTATTTCTGTCCCCCTTGGCTTATAAAGTACTGCATACAGGGAACTCAGAATCAGGCCCTATTCCGTGCCACAGATAGGGTGATATGTGAGAAAAATACGGTAACAAAATAAAATTCCTGAACTGAAAATACTTAAGATTGCTTTCTCTCTTTTCTATTTCTTACCTTTTTCATGTCAAAACATGAAAGATTACCTGAAATATCAGTTAAGCAGGGAAATATTATCCTAATAAATGAGCATGCAAGTATGCGCCTGGTAAGTTATTTGATTAAACAGGAAGCTAGAATCCTATAGATATCCACAAATAAAGCCCCAAATCTAAATGACTGTATCGTTAGCTCATTTGTAAACTGTTCCAGATGTAAGATTTTGGCAGCTTTCCAGTAGGCTGGCTGCAGTCTGAGCTCTCCTGCATCCGCAGTGAGAACTGCAATGCCTGACTCTTCAAGGAAAAGCTCCACAGGGCTGATGACAAATTATATAAAGTAACAACCTGCCTGCCTGGCGAAGAGAAATTCAGACAGATCCCCGAGCAAAGAATGCCCTTTTTCCTGGGGCCAAGCTACGGCCATTTGACTCTGGATGTGTGATCAATCTGCGTTATGCATCACCCAGTGAAAGCCCCTCTGAGAAGATCATTTAGTGATCATATCAGGGACTCCACTGCTAGAGCCTTGGATGTTATCTGGAAAAACACAAGAGACAGACGACTGGCAGGTGAGAAGGATATTACATAAGCATATTTTTGTAAAGGAGCATAATCAATAATGGTAATTAGTGGTACATTTGCATAATGTATTGATGACACCTCTGAGTATTTCTCTAGCCTTTTGTTTCTCTGCCGTTTTACTTCAGTATTATGCCTGTGGTGGGACTGTGTGTGTGCTTTTCTAACTAGACAGGATAAACGTGAGTTAAAAGAAAAGGAGCTGAGCGTTTTGGTCCTGTATTATGGTGCAAACTCCTCAGACTGAAGTGTGCTGAAGCATTTTATTTTGCTGTTAGGTCAGACTCTGTGCTTCACTGCTGTGATGTGCTTCAGTGAGTTGCGTTACGGAGTGTTTTGCAGCCAAAGAGTGTGTCAGTTGGAATATCTGGGCTGTGCACTAAGCGATTACTGGTATTTCCTCTGGCAAGGATTTCAGTGCTGTGAGCTCCAACTGAGTGTCAGGTATGCCAGAGCTAGGTTTCTGAGATATAAATTACCAGCCAGCTATATAGTTACAGTTCACATTTTTATTTTGACTTTCAAATACCCCAAAACTCGAGGCAAACCATAATAGAGGGCTAGAGGAGAAGATAATTTAACGCAGTTTATTTTCCTCTTCTGCTATTGTCTGTCTGATAGATTGAATGCTTCTCATTCACCCTGCTGGGGTTGTTAATTTTATTATTGCAGCATTTAGTGGTTTCAGAAAAGGCAGCAGAAATGCACAATGGGTGTGACATGCCAGAGGGATCACTTTGGTTTGTTTGTATACTTACAGTGGGGGCAGTTTATCCCAAGGGGAGGGGAGGGGAGGAGAGGGAAGGAGGGAGGAGAAATGTGAATAATGATAAGATCAAGGATGAGATGACCAAGAGGCAGACTGTATGGCTCACTAATATAAACTGAACGTTTACATCATTCTCCTGTACTTATATTTTGAAGAAATAAGAGCAGCTAAGTGCATAACAGACATTTGTAATGGTGCACCGATTCCAGAACTGATTACATCAGGTAATCAGGCAGTAAGCGACCATGGCCTATGAAGAAATGCAGGGGCAAAAACCTGCTTTAAATTAGAACAACCTTGTTCTATCCAGTATGTTAGTGGCTGGATAAATTCACTGCCCGTTCCCATAGATGGCAAAGGACAGAGAGTCTCAGCTTTACCATTGTTTTACCGTAAAGCCTTGTGATCATGGGAGACAGGGACATTCAATGTACTTCAGTGCTCGGCAGTTAGTCGCATACATGGTAGTGTTGTGAAAGTTTTGGACATTATCCTCTCTTCCATGGCAAACTGAACTGGGCAGAGAGTCTATTTAATCTCTCAAAGTTGTGTTTAGAAAACTGGACTTCTTTGGTAACTTAAAGACTTGCAGAACATGGAGCAGCAGTTAAAACGCAGGTCCTGATGTTCAGGTTGTTGCTGAAGTTTCTCTGGAAGGAGCACTGTGAGGAATGAAATTCTGAGTAAAAAGGCATGGACATTACATGAATCTATAAAAGGGAAGCTGATGGGGGCAAGTCAGCCTTTCTTTAATCTGTGTGTTGCCTGGTCGGTTGGACACTTGTTTGCCCTGGCATTCGTTTCCATTCCACCTAATAAAGATGCTTATGTAAATGCTTTGAAGCAAGCTTTTTAATTTATAGTTAAGTTCAGATTGGCATTTGCATCAACAGACTCCGAGTACCTTTGGCTTGTGTCCATGTAAGACAACTATTACCAACTGTCTTCTATAAAGCTATTTTCCTCTCACCAGTTTGCATAGTAAAGCTTATAATGATGTGTAATTTATACACTCTGTATGTGATCTACATATGAAAATATGCAGGGTTTATCAGGATACAAAGAGGCCTTGATAAACGTATATATTTAACCTTGCTTACGATTGTCACATATTTCAGGGATAGACAACTGCTAATTATATTTCTTGAGACACTGTCACATTCTTAGAAACGAGGAGTGAACGTGAACCCTTTAGCCTCTTTAGCTGTGCTGATAAAGGTCGGCATGTTTTTATTCTACTTGGCAAATGGTTATGAGCCGTCACAGTTTTTATCAATACAAGGCTTAGATGTTAGAGGACCCTTAAAAGCAGTGACAGTTCCATTTTCCAGGCTGTGCTGGTGATGTAGGCTTGTCAGTCCACTAGCATATTTGGGCTACTGTCAGTCAGAAAGTCATCAGGCTAAACCCCCAATAAGCACTGCAGTATGTGATTGGAGGAGCTATCAGGGTGTATTCCTGAAAATACTTCATAAATAACAGAGATTCGGGAAGAGAAACAAAACAGCAACAAGTTGTGTTGCTGTTCTGTTTGTTCTCTGGAATATCAGCAGCTTAAACTGCTGACTACCTAAAAATGGTAAAGAAGGGTCATGACACCAAAATAAAAAATCCACTTAGATCAGCAATTTGTGTTATCAGGACATAACTTTAGAAAAACACATGATATTCGCAAAAGACAGAAAAATATGTGAGATATGCTTTCTTCATGGCATATTCAAGAAAAAGTAATCAAAAAAATATTTTCTCTTTTAAAAAAAATCTAATCTGCATGCAGAAATAGCAAATCCTGCAATATAATCTGATACAACCACCTCCTGTAAATACCTTGGGAAAATACTGTGGAAAATGTCTTTTCCATTAGATTGTGTAGTCTTAATGACACAAAAGAAAGGTAGCATTAGTGTTGGACTTAAAGTTTCAGAAGTATTTTAAGAGCTATCAGAATTGCATGGAACTGAAAGATTCTAGCTAAAGACGCTTTGGTTTTGAGCAGGAGCAGTAGAGGGATGCAAATAAATAGGCACTGTCCTTCTAGATCACCTCTACGTGTCCTCCTACCCTGGCCACGATGAAGTATCACAGAGTGGGCATCTGCTTCTGAGTCCTAACACTAAGGCTGAGTTACTGCGTGTGCTGTCTCCTCAGGTCGTTCAGCTAGCTGGGGCCAAGCACACTTGTATAAATATAGTATATTATTATACTGTATTATGGTACATTATTATTCTTGTATGAATATGGAATACTGTATAAATATGGTATATATTTACAAAATACCTGTCCTGAGGAGCAGTGATTTGCAGCTCAGCGTAAGCATATCAAACTCATGGCTTTCCACTTGGCGCCTTTTCTCTTCTTTCTTAGTTTACACAGACAAAGAAAATCTAGACACATGTTTATAGTCATGTCTGGCGATCCTAAAATGTGGAAAATTAATCACTAAACAAATCACTAAACACAATGGAAGCATTTTCAGTTGCTGAGACATCAAAAATGCCCACTAGACATGGGATGCAATTTGGGGCAATGGAATGAACAGCAAAGAATAGAGGCTCAGGTTGCCAGATTCCCTAAATGGGCAACATGAAAATTGTAACTTTTCCTGTTATTACATTCAGGAGAAATAGAAACATTTCCCTGGAAATTCCCAGTTTATTCCCCTTACTGATGTCAGGCCACATCCTCAGCTGGGAAGTCCACCAAATGACATGGCTAGAAGATCCTGGCTTTTCCATTTTCACCAGCATTTCTTAGAAAACATGGTGAGGCACTGAGTACAACTGACTAACCATATGCATCTGTTATTTTTAGTTTTATTTTTTTTAATGATGAGAAAGCTAAATTGTCTTCTGAAATATCTGGTATTACAGACAAAAAAAAGGTACCCTAAGTTTGGTGCATTACTGCCAGTTTTGCTGCAGTGGCTTAGTCATTGGAAGTCTGGGGAGAAAACATTACTTATTTGGTATTTTTAAAATAAACCTCCAACTTTTCCATTTGAAATGGTACTATTTATTTACCTACTTAAGATTTATAATTTGCAATTACGTAAATTTTTTCTTAATTAAAGTTCAATAAAACTTCACAATATTTCGTTTTACCCCAGAATTAAATTAATTTTGTACCCTTTTGCCCGCCCTTGGTTTTCTTGGTTTTGTTTTCTGTTATCTGACAAAGAAATTTAAAAGTACTCATTGCAAAGATCTGTTACAGTCCACTTCTCATTATGCCTACTTTGCTAGTGTTTGAATCATCTGGAAAGATTGCATATGTCCTTGTAAGTAATTGCTAAAGATGTAGCCACAGAGAAAACTCTGAGACTGCAGAAAAAGTATTTCTGTCAAGTGATTCTTCCCCTTTTAGATTCCTTTCAGAAGACTATCAGTCAGCTTTTATCTAGTTTTCACATTTTCAATAAAGGCTGGGTTTATTTTGAATCTACTTATGAAGACTTTCTTTGCAGGCCCCTTTGAGTAGACATTTTACTTTTTTATTGATGGTGATTAGCTAGAACTACATCATTATTTAAGTTTTTCTTACTGTTGATCATATCATTCTTTGCATGACTTGTCCAGGATCACTGGGAGCATCTGCAAGACACTCTCTGCTCTTGCTGATGGCTAATTTGTTCTTCATTATTAGCATCCCATTATTTTTATTGGGTTTATAACTTCTGTTAATACTGTTAATACTTAATACTTTCCCATTAACTCTGATACCTTAAAACATGCCTTTTAATGGATTGCAAGATCCATGAGCATAAGACTTATTCTTAAAGAATTTCCAGCTATTGCGTATACTTCCAAGCATATATATATATATAGCTATTTATAGGAAGTGAAGGAAGAAAAGAAAGGAATTTTTTAAGCCCCTGGTTAAAGTAACATGTTTGGCATTATATTTTACCTGTCCCTAAAATTTATACTCATGCTGAAGAGAAATTATTGCTTTACGTGTTTTCTTTGTTCTGAGACTGAAGAAAGATTTACAGCATGTGTAGGTGAAATAAGGTTTTAGAAAACAGGTATGTTGCAGAACCTGGGAACACTTGATATATAGCTTCAGATATATCAGTGTTTGGCTATATCAGCATTTTTAGGAAATTACTGACCCCCAGTCTGGAGACAACCTCCTATAGGTTTGGTGCTTTACTAAGAGAATTATATAAATGCTAAAAATAGCCACTTGTCATGAGGTAGAGAATCATCAGGTGTTGATACGTACTTGTAAATAGACTGTGATTTATGCAAAAGAAACAGGAAAATAGGAAGCAACAGTTTTCTGATAACAAAAGTATAATGAAGCTGATATATATATCCAGTGCAAAACACTAATAATTTATTTTAGTTCAACGGTTAAATATCTTTATCATGTTAAAACTTCCTCCCTTTGAGAGTGCTCAATAGCTTTGTTGTTATCCATGAAATTACTAAACAAGCTTGTAGCGTAAGCAATTTTTGGAGAAAATACCAGTTTCGTTCATGTGATTTGTAATTCTTCACGTCTTTCAAATTCAGACATCAAATGCAATCAGAGACAATACATTTCATATACAGCATATACTTGTCTATTTTTTGAAAATATTGCCACCCTAAATTTCCAGTAAGATATATAGAGTATTGTATGCCTTTTTTAGACCTGGTGTTTTTATCATGGAGTGACTGGAATTCATTTAAGGCGAGGTCCTTCAGTCAAAATCTTCATTCAAAATGGCATCTGGAATTAAATGCATCATTAAGTTCTTAATGCATGTTCTGTTTTTTAATTTCTCACTCTCTGTATGAAAATGTACAGAAGTAAGAGTGTAGCTGCCTGCAGCATGATACTAGTGTTGTTTATTTTCAGCTGCTGGAATGTCTTGTTTCCAACACCCTGATGCTTCTAATTTGAAGTCCGATACCAACAGAGGTTGGAGCGCTCACAGGGAAAAGATGGTGCACACACTCTGTCACCTTAGGTATTTGTAATGGATATTTTCATGCAGCAGAGTTAAATTACACTGTGGGAGGACTGGACAATTGGAAAGTTTTATTTATGACTTTCACATTTTCCTCCTTTAGTGAATTTTAAAACATTTATTTCATGTAGCTCCACCATCATTTCTGTAATCAGGCTACAACAATGGCACTATTTTGTCCAAGTTTGCAATAAGAAGAACGTAGTATGCTAAGCATATTATAAAACTGGTTGCTACAAAATCCTCTTGCATTCAAGTTACGACAGCTGGAGGGGATTATGGAAATACACCCTTTATTCTGCAGTCTGTTTTTTCACAGTAATCATAGCTGATTCTAGGTCTGCAGCAATCAGCCAGCAATCCCATGTCCTGTCCTTTGCCTGGGATTTTAGGGATGTACATAAGAAGAATTCAGTCCCAGAACACTGCAGCAATTACAAATTTTTAGAAATATGCTGCTTTCTTAGGGACTCCAAACTACTTCTTTATAAGCAAAGGCCAAGGAGGGAGAGAGCACACCCAGAGCAGCCCACAAAACATGTCCAAGAGGAACTGAGCAGTTGTGTTGCTCTGCAAATGGTGAGTGAGCGGCTGAACGTGAAAAAGAGCACAGTTCCATCAGACAGCTTGGCCATAAGGAGAAGTGAAAAAAACACACCTGGCAGCCACCTGTTAGGAAACCAGCCTCATCATTTATACTTTTCAGCATGCAAGGCTTGTATGCAGTACACGTTGTCAGATGGGGATTAAAAATGAGTGAGAAAGATGAAAATTATGGTCTGCTCTCTCCGGGCCCAGTTTCATAATTCATCATTGTGCATATTGTTATACTCTAGTCTTAAACGCTGGATACCACAAGATAAGCGGCGTTGTGTCTCGGCTAGAAGTCTTTCCTTATGACAGACAACCAGGATGCCTCATCTTCTCCTGATCTTTGAACATTTCTATGCACTTCCCAAAAGTGCAGGCTCCCGGTTCCCAGCCCCGGCTCCCCAGACTGTATATTCTTTCGGCACCGAGCAGACATTTTGCACATCTGAAAGACCATTATGTATTTGAAGCACTCCTAAAAACTGCTGAAAGTGCTGAACTGCTTTGCGTCTGATTGTTTGGAAGGAGCCTTGCTCACAAAATATTTCAACTGCTACAGTTCTGCTAACATCTGGACACGTTCCTTACGTCAGAGGTGGATGATGAGATCCAGATGCTATGACTTACTGATGTTTTCATTAACTTCTTAGCAGTTTTGTCTTTGTTTTGTTTACCAATTGCAAATTCTTAACTCCAACTCACATATTGTGAGGGTTATTGGGGAGAGTGGAGAGAAGAGCTGGAAAGGAGGGGGCCCGCCAGAAAAATGAAATTAGGATTTGGCCTAGATCCAAAATAACTGATTTCTCTTATTACAGTGTGCTGTTTCAGGATATGCAGCCTGTGGGAAGGTCATCCCCAGATGATAGGAAACATTTCACTGAGTTGCTATTTTCAGTAAAAATTAGCTATATGATTTGCTAATTATGTTTTAATTCAAGAGTAAACAAGTTAAGCTATGAAGACAACAGGAAATAAAGATGTAAGATAATATTAATGGTAACTTCCTGAACTTTGCATTTACAATCATGTCTAAACCTAATTGCCACATAGAGAATATTTATTACTGAGGAAATGCCACTATTGCAGCAGACACAGGAGGGAGTCCAGTCATATTCTAGGCTACACATTAGAAACTAGCTGAATGCTTCTTTTAAGGAAGATGTTGGCAATAGAGTATGAAAAAATAAATCCAAGCAGCTGTATAGTATCTCTGTGGCAATAAATGTTTTATATGTTTGCTAATTTTATATGATAGGATTCCACTTACAAGAATTCCAATCATTTCTAAAGGCTAGTTCCTTCAGCTTTTTCCCAGTGAAAATAAAATTAGCACTGGCAGAACAGCTTCCCTGGCAATGCACATCCCATTAAGAGGCTGAAATGGATTTTCAAAAACTGGCTAAACTTGTATTTTGCATTCTGTGTAACTATGCAGTTGATTCTGGGGAGGCGGTGGAAGAGAGAGAAACATCAGAGCACACTGATTGATACTGTTCTTCACTGTTCTAGAGCACTGTGTCAGAAACTGAGATCAAGAAGTCCTATTCTGAAGAGATTATAATCTGCAAAACAGTCACTGTCAGTGCTCAGTGGGATATGTTCAGAAAACACATGAATATACTTATTATGCCCTTAAAAAAAAAAAAATGCAGTAGTCATCAGACCAGCACGGTCAGAGAACTAGTCAGTCCACTGAGCTTCCTCCTGTAGTGCCGTGTTGACCAGCTTGTACGCACCCAAGGAGGGCTGAGGCTCTGTGGAGAAATACAGGAGGCAAAAAATGTGCCAAATTACAGAATCACAGAATGTTAGGGGTTGGAAGGGACCTCTGAAGATCATCTAGTCCAACCTTCATCCCAGCATACCTAACCACTACACCATAGCCTCAAGTGCTAGATCTACTTTTTTTTTAAACACCTCCAGGGTTGGTGACTCCACCACCTCCCTGGGCAGCCCGTTCACCACTCGTTCAGTAAAGAACTTCCTCCGAATATCCAATCTAAACTTACCCTGATGCAACTTGAGGCCATTTCCCCTTGTCCTGTCATTAGTAATTAAAGAGACCAGCACCATCCTCACTACAGCCTCCTTTTAGGTAGTTGTAGAGGGCAATAAGGTCTCCTCTCAGCCTCCTCTTCTCCAGACTAAACAAACCCAGTTCCCTCAGCCGCTCTTCATAGGTCATGTTTTCCAGACCTCTCACAAGCCTTGTTGCCCTTCTCTGCACCCGCTCCAGCACCTCGATGTCCTTCTTGTACTGTGGTGACCAAAATTCTCTCAGTGCAGGGAGTGTCCCACTGTTGTACTAGAGGTTGCTCATTGGTATCAGTATTTTCAGACTGTGAGAAGGTCAATTAGACGTATAGTTTATTTCTGGAATTATGGATGTGTTTGTCTGAGGGTGTTCAATGTGTATATATCTGTGTTAATCTTATAAAGAGGCAGCTAATAAAAATAATAGGAAAGGAATGTTCAGGCAGATTCTACTTCTGAGGAGTAAATCAGACATACAAAAAAGAATGAACACAGTAAGAAATGGATAGCAGCTACCCAGTCAGTTACTTGGACAGCAGAAAAAAATACGAGTGTAGCACAATTAAGTAGTAAGATCTGAGAAGGAATTTTCAATGTCATGTATTAAAGAGTTGTTACCAGACGTGCATAAAGCTTGCGAGGTATGATTTTGTGGCTTCATCCTAGTTCTTCACTCTCTGTCTCTCATGTGATTTGACTTTGATTGCACCTTTAATTTAGGGGGCTGGTTAGCTCAGTGGTTTAACGCGGTGCTGGCAACAAGGATCAACACCGAGGTTGCGGGTTTGATTCCCGCTCAGTCCCCATGTGTTGCCAGGTCTAGTCGAGAGGTGGCGTCCCTGCCCAAAACAGGGAGATTGGACTAGATGATCTCTAAGGTCCCTTCCAGCCTAGGCCATTCTGTGATTTAATTTTTAATGCTCTCTTACGTGATAAGAGAATAGAGCCTATCCATGACTACAGCTTTTGGATAATACTCCAATACAAATTAGAATGCTTTATGTTTTGCAGTTTCTGGCAAATAGGGATGTGAGTTTTACACGTTGCACTGAGTGAACTCGCCCAATAGAAAGCTGACTACTGGAAAGGCATAGCAACAAAGGAAAGCCTTCATTCTGCTTTTCCCTTGTGCTTTCACTTTTCCAGGTCTCTGTTGTGTACCAGTACAACTCCATTCAGCTGAGAGATAAGACGAAACCAAATCAAGACTGTTCAGCTTTAGATTAATTGTCTCTCCTTTTGTTGATACTCCAAAAGGGTTTTAGTCTGTATTGGTATTCTCAGAAGCTCATGTTCAAATATCGCAGCATCCTTTTAGAGTTTCTGCCATGTTACTCTTACTACTTGACGATGAAGGTCTAATTTGGCAGCCATCCTACAGTAGCAAAGTATCTGCCACCCGAGCTGAAGGAACAGCTGGCTTGACCTGGTGAGCCACAGACAAGAAGGGTTTGGCACGTGCCTTTGCCTGTCGCTGCCAGTCATAGCAGAAAATCTTAAGGCATTAAACTGTCTCTGGTCTGTAAGATTGAGGAAAACGGAAATTTCTGTCGTCTGTTGTATACTTTTATATAACATTCAATGTGTGAGATGTTTGCTTTTACTTGGTTCTTCAAGGCAGCTGAATCCTTGAGAAATATAGAACAGAAAGTTTCACTTAGAAAGGGTAGGCAGTAATCAATTTTCTTCCAGCCATGATTTTTGTGTAACATGTCTTCTTGTCTGCACTTGTGCTTTGCAATGTCATTTGCTCATCTTTGCAGTCAGTCTTCAGAGCTGAGGGGACAGAGACATAGGTGTGAAGTGTTCCCAGAAGGCTGGTGCAAAAGAAGCCTCGTCTCGATCTTTGATTTTGTCTCTGTATCTGTCACTTGTCAAACATCTCTATTTTGCCCCAGACAGGTACACAGCTTGCTAGTGTGTTGTGTTTGTCTTATCTACTTTTGTTCATCCTGAGCACTTTCATTTAAAGATGGCAAATTAAAGCTCCAGGCATGTGAGATGTATCTGCTGTCATGTTTCTGCTGACCAGCAGTCCATCAAATATTTCTGGGTTTTGTTGAACCCTACACAGAGATGAACTTCTGGGAGCACTGCCATACACAAGCATGTACTAAAATGATGAGAAAGTGTAAAGTTTTTCAATGCAAATTAAAACAACACTTCTGAGAAGCCTGGTAAAGAGAAGTTGGCTTTACCCTAAGGTTATTAAAGAGAATAGTAATTGGGAAGAAAACCCACACACTCAAAAAGAAATCAAAAAATAACCACTCAAAATTTGAGTGATCTTGCTGGAAGAAAGAGAGTTCAGATTAAAACAAAAGCTTGGTACATTTCAAAAGGCAAAGAAACCTTGGATAAAGTTTTGTGGACGGATACCTAAGTGAAGCAGAACACTGATTTTGTCTCCCACTGCTTTTAACCGATGATGCAGTGACAGAGATTCATGTAACAGAAGAAGAATCTCTCTAGTCTTGTTCCTAACATGAGAAGGTGCTCCCTAAAACTCTCTCATTGTGCAGAACCAGGAGAAACCGGATTGCAATCAGACATTTATGTTGATGAATTTGTTTGTTTTTCTCCTCTAAGAATTTGCTTAGTGGACATATTCACAATTCTAGCTCTTTAATGCAAAAGTGCTGACCATATTCTTCAGCACACCACATACTTTAGAAACCCAAGAACCTAATGAGACTTATGCTATTGATAAAATCCTGACATTCAATCTTGTAGCTAGTGTTAGAGGCTGTTTTATAGTTGTAGCAATGATGAAAAGGAAGATGATATTTCCATGTGATTTTTTTCAGTCTAATATATATTTGTACATAGAGTGCAAACATGCATAGATATGTATGTATGAGTCTTGTTATATTGATTAGCCCTTTGGATTTCTGTAATAGCGTGAAGTCAATGAGACAAGAAGCATTCTTAAGCAAAAATAACTCTGTAGTCACAATTTTTAAGGTTCTCTACTAATGCATCTTCCTTACCTTTAGATCTAATTTTGAGGTCAGTCCAGACTCCCCTGAATGCTCTTTGTTGGTGTGAGTTCATCTTTCTGTATCTCAGACTGTATAGAATAGCTGTAGTTACTTTTCTAAGGCCAAAAATACTATAAGGATCTACAGCTCTAACCTTCTATATTATAAATGCCACAAAATCTCACACAGTAATGTGCACATTAGTTGAGAAAACTATATATTTTATTTTAATTTAAAGAGTTCAGATACCTATTTTCTGAATTTTCATACTCTCTTAATAGCTTCTATAATTTGATTGTGAGTCTTTTGTTCATTGGAAGATGAAAATTATCTGTGGTCTGTTAGGACCCTCAAGCCAGCACTCAGATACTTCAAGCAGGAGGGAACAATTTGAGTGCACAAATATTTATCACTGGCATGAGCACAAGTATTATAGAAATACAGACTACTTGGCTTATTTCCCAGCCATGGCAGCTTTTAAGAGAACTTGAAGCCACTTTTCAATTTGCATCTGTTCTTTGAAAGTACTTAGTAAAATCTGTTCCATTTCTTATGGACATATGCTGTCATCTATAGGCTTTGAGTGTTTGGCCTGCAAACCGACATAGTAAAATATTACATGTGTTCACTTTATATCATTTCCAAAGAAACCTCCTTCTGTACCTGTTAGAAACCCAGAAGTGCAGTGAAGTATATGCATGTTTATGTTCCACAATATTTTAACCTTACTAAAGCTGAGCAACATATAAGTATGGTATAATCCTCTGGAGATTTTTTCTTCAACTGGACAGATATGCAGTTGAAAGAATGGACACTCGGTGAAAATGAAAAAAAAAACTGAGATATTAGAAATGAAGCATCTCAATTTGCTGATTGAATAGTAGATACTGACAATTTGAACTTAACTTTGTTTTGTAAGTATCTTCTAATAGGTTACTAGATGTGAAGTAATAAAGTTAGATGATCTCAAATGGAAATACTTTTTCATTGCAGAGAATTTGAGTACCTTAATTCTGACTAGGAGCAAGGAATTGTGCTCATGTGAAAGCAACAATAACTTCACTTAGGAAAGAATGCAGTCCAGCAGAAGAACATGAACAATTTGAAGATAGGTATTTTGATAAGGTTTCATAGATCAATACAAAGATAGTCCACATTTCTAAATCAACTGCCATGAGCAGTAGAAATAATTCAGCAAGCCTGCACAGAAAAGCTTGTAACTTGTACCCTTGCACTTAACTGCCATTGAAACATTTATGAGTGACTATAAAACCTAATTCCTTTCCCAGTATCCCACTATCGGAATTCCTATATTGTTCTATCTATGTACTTAAGAACAGAAATAACAACAATATCCTCTCTTTATGTTTTCTTCTCAGATTGCAAAAAGCAAAAATAGTTGCCAAGAACCTTGGTTTTCTTTGTTCATGAGTCCATATTCCTCTTCCATACTTTAATTATTAGTATTTCTAGTACTTCTTTTGCTCATAAGACATCTTATATTGTAATGTCACTGGGGTTAGCATCCTCAGACAGCCCATTTGAAAGTTGAAACCAGTAGTTTCTGATCCCTGAGCCCACCACTGCTTTTAATAAGATCTGCTGAAGCTGTTAGGAATTAAAGGTCATTACAGCTTTGTGTATATTTGGGCTATTTGGCAAAATTAGCTTGCCATGGTGGCCTGATGGGTAATGATGAGCACATCTGGTTCCATTTCTTTGGAGCTACCACAGCAAGATGTAATTTCAAACGTGAGGTTTCGGTGTCCACCACCTGGAGAAATCTCCACAGGGATTTAACTCTGCCCCCTTTATTTAAGATCATTCACTCCAGTTCTCCCTTTGTCTTCAGTGCATTATACTATTTCATTCTCATCATTTCAAGTTTCTGCCGGGGCAAGTTCACAATATTAGGTACAAAATTGTTCAAGACAAGGATAGACAATAACCATGTGTTTATGCAATGCCTGGAACAGGTGCTGAGCACCCTCTAATACATCTCTCCATGCATTGGCTGTGCTGTAGAGGAAGTTTTGCTTGAGGACAGAAGGTTCATAGCAATAAACAAAACCGACCTCTTTTTCTGAATGGGAGAAATCTTTTATAGCGTGTTGCAAGAAAGATATTAGAATTAGACCAGCAGGAAAAACTATCTTTAAAAAAATATTTAAAAGGATTTAAACAAATTAACTAAATAAAAATGTTAGAAACTAGGATTTTTATGTATTTTATTTCTGTAAGACTGTGTTTTTTCAAAAGTACAGTTAAAATGTCAACTCCAGTAGCACAAGAGGCATAGCAAAAAAAACCCCACAAGCATATTTTGATACTGTAGTTTCCTGGTCCTTAAAAATACAAGTAATTATTTTTATTATGAAAATGGTATCAAATTTAAAATTCTCAAAGCATATAAGATTAGAATGGACACCTGCCTGTTTTACCATTAATGCTTACTAGAAAATATGAGGAATGTAATAAAATACTATTCAGAAATATAGGAGGAAAATAAAAAATGGGAATAATTTAATGGGACCAAAACTAATATATACCAGTTCCTGAAAAATAGACTGCATTTTATACCTAGCAAGGAGGGCTTTTTATCTTTTGTTTCAATTCTTTCCAAGTTTCTAAATCATCATGAGGGCTAGGGAATTAAGCAACAAAACTCAAGTCTCCATGTGGATTTGTTCTTTGTCTCTTCTTCTTATTTGTGTAAATGCTGGCATATAATTAAATTAAAGGAAAGATCAAAACAGGCACTTAGGCGCATTTGCTCTTGAATCAGAAAGCGAGTATCATCCTCACTCTTACAGGAAATCCCATTAAACTGTATTTGCAAATTTCAGGTTATTAATTGCCATCAGCCATCTCTTATCGTACGCAAAAAGCCATCTGACTCCTCCTGGGGTGTGCAAAACCATGGTGCTTTTAGTCAGAAATATGCCCCCACACAGCTTTTTGAAGAAAGACAGAACAACAGAAGACTGATAACTCTTAGAAAGAGCGGAAATGGAAAAAAAAAAATCTATATTGAAACTGAATCCCATCTGCATGAGACATACTCTCCCATTTGCCTAACACTTTTCAACAAATTTCTCATCAAACATTTGCAACCTTTCAAAAAAACTCCACTCAGAGGAATTTGTTTCTGTCATCCTGCAACCACTGCTTCTGAGCAATACAAACAAAGCAGTAGGCTGAAACTAACTTATAACCAGAAAAGATTCGCTCTTTCCCCCCACTCCCCTCTCTTCAATGTTAAATTTATTTAGTGTATGAATCTGTTCTACTAAAAGGCCTGATACTTTATATAAAAGTACTTATTTTATGGATACAGGATAATTAGTGCTTGGAACTGGTAAGCAGGAAACAGGCTTAAAACAGCCTTTTGATTAGACACCAATTTTAATAATATTTGAATTTTCCTCAGCATTAAAGAATTGCTAATATAATTCACAGTTAAAGTGAGGTTAGGAACACTAAGTGTTGCAATATATCATCTTGGATATTGCCGAGAAGTCTCACTCCAGAATACTTTTTCTTCTTCTCACAGACTTAATCTGGAGCATGGTATACACCTCACTGTGGCTGAACTGGTTTTCTCATCAAAGAGAGTATCATCATATTTAATGGAATTGCACCAAATATTCATTAGCAAATTGATTATAACACTAGAAGCCCACCATACATGAGCAAGTTTTCCTTGTCTCATGTGCAGATTCAACACAGAAAGTATTTTCATGTTTGAAGTCCCATGTGTACTTCTGCTGCCATTCCAGTGCTCTACATATGTACACAGAAATAACAATTCCAGCTTTGAAATGCAACTGTCCAAGGAAAGGCAAAGAAGAAAAATCTGCATATCCAGCAGTTCTGGCCTTCTAAAGCTCACATAAGACTGCCCTTTCCATAAAAGTGTTACTTGCAAATGCTGTGCTGTTCATGTAGGACGGTAGGATCTCCTTTCTTCATTCTTTCCCTGCAACATGCATATGCAGTAAAGTCATCCCATAAAAATTCCCCTGGCTCAGTCAGGTCCTAGTGAGGGTGAGCAGGGTATGAATGAGTACAGCCACCACCCCACAGAGGTCACTGTCTCAGACGAGGGTAGAGGAATTTTTCTTAATACCTATCTTAATCGTTTCTTAATCTTGGCTTTTCTTAACTCCATCCTTTAGTTAATAGCTGTTCCACAAATTGGTGCAAACGCATTTTTGATGGGATGTATAGATTTGTGTGTATGATAGTAAAAGGCTTCAAACGTTATTCTCACTCACACCTTAACCCTTTCAGTAGTGCCTTGGTAATCATTCTGCTCTTCTGAAGTCCCTTTAAACTCATCATGATGGTGCAAATACCAATGAAAGCTTTAGAAACCACCCTTCTCTTTCACCCAACGTGAGGATGACCACTGTACTACAGTGGTGGTGCTGCTAACCACAGCTTTTTGGGCAGAGTGACTCCTCTTAAGAGGAGAATACAACTGCTCAACCTCCACAGCCAGTCATGGATGCTCTCAGCTGGAAGCAAATATGCTTCAGGCTCACCTTATCCCTCTCCCTGTGGGGCCAGGCAAATAAAACTCTTGACCTCGTGGCCTGCAAGCAGGCAGGTGTGAAGGTGGGGTTTCTGTGGGGATTTTTGCCCACGAATTCAGCATAAGCTGAATAAAGAAAAGAGCAGAGCACAGAAATCAAGTTTTATAATAAAAATTTAATTCCATTATGTGGCAACACGATAAACTTCCAGGTGAATCAGGATCAGGTTTCTGAGCTAGATAACCCCTTCACTTCTTGTAACTTAATTTGAACTGGAGGTATGTTTTAAATGTTATCATACTGTTAAGTAAATTGTAGTAAATTGAAATGCCACTATAGGCTGATAATAGTAATAATAATAATAATAATTGATAATAATCATAGAATGTCAGGGGTTGGAAGGGACCTCGAAACGTCATCTAGTCCAATCCCCCTGCCAGAGCAGGATCATCTAGAGATTAATAATAATAATAATAGTAAGCAACTGTGCTGGGAGATACCTTTTAAGCAGACAAGTATGTAAATTAAAGGTAAAAGGCAAATGAAAGAGTTCAGAGTGGCATGCACAAGAACACGACATGAACAGAAATAATGCAGCATTAATGTTCACTGGAGGAGAATGAAAGGAACTCACTATTTAACTTAGTTTCTGTAAAGCCTTGTGAAACGGCAATAAAATAAAGAATCTAAATAATCCAGTTATTTCAGCAACAGCTGGTGAACTAGAGGGACAGCAATGGGGATGAATCTTATTTTACCTATCTTTGGCATGACTGTCCACAGATTCTTAGCAGCTGCTACAGTAAATAGCGCTCCTGAGAGAATGACCTTTAAAGCTCTGCAAGCCTCTTTAAAATTTTGAACTTTGAATTAGCAGGATTTAGGAACTCTGCCTTCAAAAAGCATTTTGTATATACATCAGGACTGCCATGAATGTGAGACACGGTGTGTGGTCAGTATAGGTCTCATTAAATTGTGTAACTAGGTGAGATAACCACATGCAATATACTACACTGATAAGTGTAATAGGAGTAAATAGGGCCCCCTTGACTTATGCAAATAAGATATCATTAGTTTATTCAGCCATCCGTTCTGATTTAAGTATTTCTCTGTATGCCAGTAATTACATTCGCTTTGGTAGACTTTAGTTTTCTGCAAAAATTATTTGGAATAATCTTGGCTCATTCTGAGGAATGATTTCTTTCTTCTCTCACCTGAGTTAATTCCTTACAGATAAGTAAATATCATCTCATCTAACAACGCATCACCTCTGTCCTTCTCACAGTTCACACTCTTTAAATATCATCAGGCAGTCATATCAGCTGTTTACAAAGATATCCCACTTACAGCCATAAGTGACATGAGTGCTTTATAGCTCTGTATTTACAAGATATCAAAGTAGTTTCTTGGAGAGTAGTGCAATTTCCCTCCTGCTCTGGGCACATGAAATCAGTGAACCTAATAAACTAGAACAGCCTCATTAATGGAAGCAACTGTCCTTTGTGAGTGAGCAGCAGAAGCCAGCAGATCAAAGGTGTCCCACTTCCTTCAGTAGTGTCTGCACATCTGTTTTTGTTATAGCAAATGTGTGGTTAAGCTTGCTGGTTGACAACAACAAAGCTTTCTGCTATTACTGCTTTTCTAATATATGCTGACTCCAGTTTTCAACCCATCTTTTTCTAAAAATATTTAAGCGTTTTAACATGAAGTTATTGGTCTGATTGATATAAGCCGTGTCTAAGTTTAACCAAGGTGTTGAGAGATGGGATGCTCCTCATCTGGCTATGCTTAGATGTAAATAAGATTAGACAGCACTGTGCTGGAATTAACTTTCCTTCAAATAACACCAAAAACTGAGGTTTTTTTGCAACTATATCCAGCTGCACACAAGCCTAGGACTGGATCTGCTATCATAACAGTAGCTGTACTCTGACTTCTGAAAAAGAGACAGAAATAGTAAAGAATGGTAGTTTAAGAACACCTAAATAAAATCGTAATTTCACAAGATCTTACATAGCTGGGACCAAATTTGGAGAGCTAAGTACTACTTGCCAAAATCTCATTGATTTCCTATTTTTTTTTGAGTCTGACAGAACCTGTTTAAATAGTGAAATATTTTCAAAACAAAATGTTCTTGAACAGTAATCAGGGGTTTTTTCTACTTTTTATCAAATAGGGAAAACTTTACACTATCAATTTAAAACACTACCTACACAACAGCACTCTTACTCTTTTCTGTATGTTTTTCCACAAAAGATTTTGCAGTAGGTCCTTCTTATGGAATATTACCCATATTCCATAATCACAGACTATCACATGGTAGTAGACTGGTAATTAGAAAACATGCTAGAAGCTATTTTGTGGACAAATTACTTAGTACTGAAAGTAGCCTGTATGCATGTGGATGAGCAGCTCATCAAAACTGTAAGATACTAATCTGATTGTGATGAACAGTAATTATAATGAACAGTGACCACAGAAAAAAAGAGAGAGAGAAAAGCTAATCTGGTAATGCACTTAGCAAAATTTTGTCTGAGAGGAAAGTAACAGGAGTCCTTTAAATTATTCCCTCTCCTTCCATCTGGTATGCAGAACTGAGGAAGTTGATCAAATAAAATGAAAAATGCCACGTATTTTTGCATAGTACTGCACATGTGTAATTAAAGACAGTGCTCAATACTTCACGTTGATATGGCCCAGTGTTCATTTGAGTCCTGTAGACTCCTTCCTTCTGCTTTGGGAGATAGGAGAAGCAGTACTTACAGGATGATGAAATACTGCAAATCCCTGAGTCAAGTCCATTCCACATCTTCATGATCAAGGTTTGCAATGTATTTATTTCTGACTGACTACAGTACTCACAAGGAAAAGGCTTCTATTTACTTGTCAGAAGGCAGGAGAAAACAATTCGAGAAAAATAAATCTCTCATGTAAAACATGTCAAGAAATTCTTCTCTCTACTCAGGAAGGAAAACAGATAATTTAATTCTAGTGTTTCTATTTGCAACCTAACATATTTCTTGAGCTAAGGAGGACAAGCTGTGACTTTAAATAGGTCTCCTTGTTTCCTCTTGTCCGTATCACTCCCTGAAGTGCTCTCCACCCTATCCTTGTTTGAGTGATACCCTTATTCATTCTTATTTATGAAGGTTAGGTCACACAATTCACTTACAAAATCCAAAACAAGTTAACCAGGGCTTTAGACCAACAGCAAATGTTACGTATCATATCCTCTAAGTACAAACTAGAAATAGCATAAGCATTTATACAGATGTTCAGGGAAAATGGATGTATGAATAATGTTTATTTGTTTGTTTATTTAGCTTTCCTTTGTTCACACATTCCCTTGTTATTTGTTAAAAGAGAAAATTCTGCAGTTGTTTGTAACACAAACTTAAGATAGTACAGAGAATGTGTATATATAAAGCTGTATTTTCCTCCCAAAGATGGAAATAACAGCCAAAGACTATCATACAACCAAGTGTTGAAGGTAACAAGCATGTAAACTTAAATTTTTCCAAGTAGTAATTCTAACAGCACTTCATTTTCCATGCTTGTCTTGTAGTAAGTCCAGAGGGTCTGGACTGTGTGAGTCTGAATAGAGAATTTAGGGTAGTGTCTTATAAGCACAAAGCTTATCCTGCAAATAAACTTGACCATACCATACATATATAAGGTTGTTCACAAACAGTGCATTTAGATTCATCAGCAGAATTAAACCAAAATCTGAAAGTATAAGAGGCAGTAAACTGGTCATCTATTTGTTAAAAGTACACATTTAAAAATCTATATCACCCAATAAAGTGAGACATTTCAGCTTTATTGTATTACTTTAAATCCATAACAGTCTGTAATCTAATTTTTCTCTTCATAAGTTATCATTCTTACTTAAATGTAATGATAATGCTACTAGATATTTTGTCCTTAGAGCAGATCAGCAAAGAGCAAGATAGTATTTTCAAAGAGGCTTTTGATATCGTTGCTTTTTACCCAATTTAGGCAACTAATCCCCATGACTATTAGCAGTCTGTCTTGAATAGCAACATAATCATACATGAGAAAGAAAATATGAAGTCTGGCTGACCTTTGGCAACTCATGACACCTCTGTTAGATGCAGCCTGTGATCTATAAATATTACTCTCTCTCTCTCTTACTATTGCAAATAAAAAGAGATCTCAATAGTTATGGTAGAGGACGACTTTCTGAATGCCAATGCCATCGAGTTGGCTTGGTAGTCCACATGCTGAGCCACATGTGCAAAAAGAGGTGCGCAGCTTTTTGAGGTAGCATTGGGGCATCGCTATAAAGTAGCTTGCTTGCCAATAGTGGTACTTAGGACACAGCTTGGGCACTTCTCTCTTAGAGATTTTGGGGTTTTTCTCATGATCTTAAGAGAATTGAAGAACAAGAGCAGAACATGAGTGGGATCCTAAATAATGTGCTTATAAATTTGGTGATTCTGTGAGTGATTTGAGAAGGCATCATGAAAAAGTGTCAGTTTTCCATTGTATTACCTGTGGTCCTCTCTCTCCTTGATATGGTGAACCTCGGAGTATCTACCCCTTAAGATCATCTCCTACAGGCTCAATACTTCACTTATAACCACTTGTGGATGTCGTAAGCCAAGTCTTGAGAATATGTGGTGGTTATGGAAAACAAGGATCTGATTATGATACATTTAATACACTTTCAGATATTAAGGCACTTCCTCTCCACTCTCACATTGATGCCCAGTAGTGTTTGCATTAAATGAATGTGAACAGCTAGAACTTTTAAAGTGTCTCTTTAATCACCATCATTTTTCTCATTTAGAGATTATCAACCAATATCTATGATAGAGTGGATATGTATAACTGACAAATCATTTGTCAGTTTACACCTTTGTTTTTACTTGTAAAAAAGACATGACCAAATGACAGCTTTCTGAAACATAATTATTTATTGATATTCACCAAGTTTGTTTTTCTCTTATCTTGAGAAAATGAGAAAATCTTAAGAAAATGTGATTAATTTATTTATTTATTTATAACAAAAGACAAGGGATTAGCCCCTGTGTTGGCGTGCCCAACAGAGTACTTGGTAGTGGGATGTGGCTGCTCCAGTCTCCCAGTCCTCACTCAATCTCCTCTAGGAAATGTTATTCCAAGACAGCTTAGCTCACGATTTGTTTTATATCTATCAGTGTGATTTAGCTGCAAACCATTCCCAGCAAGAGAACCTCCAAATGCCATCTTCTACTTCAGCACATGACAGCCTAGATACCACCTCACAACACTGATTTTAGACACCAAAAATTTCTACCCTCTCTCCAACGCAACTTTTCATTTGAAACCCTGTTGCACTGAAGGAAGTGGGGAATTTTGCCAAGACTTCATCCTCTCTGCTTTCTGCAGCTACCCGTGAAAATGCGCTATGTCACATGACATTCCCAGCACAGCTTTGGGTAAGGTATATCCTGCAGAAAGACATCTCTTGTAAACAAGATTTAGCAATCTTGGAGGGAATTTCCTGCTGCTGGTCAGATTGTTTTGAACACCATTGACCTTGCTGCAGATTTCTATTCTAAGAGCAGCTATTCATCTGTGTCCCATCCAGTTGCTTTGATGACAGTAACTGCTGGGGAGGTGGATAAGGAAATCTAGAGACACTCGTTCCAGTTGTGAGGCCTGCTGATAACCAGCCCAGACTATGCTCTGGCTGGTCTATACTGATTTAAACAGTGTTTGGAAGGAAATAGCTTCACTGAGGAAGGAAGCAAGGGAATGCGGAAAACAAACCAAAAAAATTCCAAGTATAGCATTACCCTAGACCGCATCATGTTGCCATCGTGCTACCAATATTGCACAGCAAAACACAGGGCAAGCATGCCTCAGATTGCACAAAAAATATACTTCTAAAATGCACTGGCATTTGAGGTGTTCTCAGATGCTCTTCAGATTTCCAGTCCTTATTAAGCAGATGAATTTGCACCATTTGTTCTTACTTTGCAAAGAATGTCACAATCCTCAGCAAGAAAAAATATTTCATACACTTGGGACTGTAGTGACTGATAAATGTTTTTCTGTGAACACAAGGAGGAGATGTAGGCACAAAAGCCAAACTGTAGGCAGCAAAACAGTCTGATTTATTTAGTTAGCTTCATGTCTTCTAACTCATAAACTCTTCTAGCTTTTTTATCTCTCCTCTCTAAAAATATATTTATGTAAGAATTATGTTTTAGTAGACTTAATTTCTGGACAGTAGTATTTTCTTTGGTCTCTTTAGATGGTCTGACTTCACAATCCTCAAGATGTTTGTAATATAAAGTCGTTTTCATGTGTCAGATAATTCATAGCACTCACAGGCTGAAATCTCTCCAAAATAGTATCTAATCAGATCATGGAAATTTAAGGTAGAACAGAGGCAATAAAAAATGGTGTCTTGATCATACTGCATGAAGGGCATCTTCTTAGTAGGGCTGATTTCTCTAGACGGTCTCAACATTTCATGGGAAATCTTTACGTTTTTCAGTCATTTTACTATATAATACAGAACAGACTATGACATATAATAAAGAACAGATGTAGTCTGAAATTATTAGAATTCTTAAAAAATTTGCACAGTCTGCTAATGAGGATTGAACATTTAGTAAATATTCAGTAATGTCATTCAATACTGAAACTATCAAATATATTATATTATTATCAATACTTTAGATTCTTATGTAAAAAATAAAATGAGATTTTCATATAGTGACTTAAGAAACACTTTCAAGCAGCTCTAAAAGAACAGAATGGATGCTCAAGGTATGAGTTTATGCAGATATTTGGAACTGGAGTTCTGAGTCCCATAAGCTAAACTTTAATTTAGTAACTTTTATTGTATTTAACAAATCACTGAATGTAAATGTTTCAATAGTTCCTCAGTGGAGGTTTTTGATTTCAACAAAAGTGTATTTCTTCATATGTCTTCAAACAGTTGTGGGTTTTAGTGGTAAGACTTGCAATGTCTTCAGTAACCCACCACCACCATTTGTGAAATGACATCATAGCTTTAATTTTGCATTTTGTAGAGTTCAAATGATTATTAAAATCATTGAACATCTTTCCACCAACCACAGTCTTAAGCTAGTGTCAAAGTTATGTCCTAACTCTGCACATCTCTGCAACTTTGGCTGAAACCGAACAAGAATCTCTCACAGAACTGTATATGGTCACAACTGATGTGTGTATCTGAAATGAAAAGTGATACAAAAAAAACCAAAACAGCTTAGCCATAACTTGAAACTGATAGGCTACAGCATGAAAAAGGTAGAGAAAGAGAAATTACATTTGATACTTTTCCAGAAGAGTTGTATGTTAAAGATCAGTACAAAAGGATAAGGATAAAAAATCTGAAAGACAAAGGAGATGTTCTTTTACTCAAAAATATGGTGAATTTATAACCTGAACTTCTTATTCTTCTCTCATATATAATGATATTAGAGAAAATATTAAACATAAATTCAAGATCCAAATGAAAATATGATCCAGAGGACAGTGAGGGTGATGTAGTCATAATGTACAGCACAAAAGCAGACTTAGCCTATTCCATCCTCCTCTTAATATTCCAGATAAGAGTCAAGCATTCAGGCTGTATAATGTTCTCCAGTTTTGATTAGGAGAGTAAGAATGAAGTTTAAACCTGAAGCATGGATGTTCAGGTTGTTAAACAAACTGAACAAAAAACGAGTCTGAAGAATTCCTTTTGGATGCAATGCAGACTGCAGAATACACAGTGACTAAGGTGACCAAGCTTTTGATAGCCATGGATTACCGGTTTTAAGAAAAGCGCATAACTTCTGCTTAAGCAAGTTAGTGGAAGGTAGGCCTGATAGAAAAATTATTGGGCAAGATTTTGGTCTCAATTTATAAAAAGTCTGGCTACAGAGTACCTCAACATGAGGAGAAACTTTTTCACTGTGAGGGTCACGGAGCACTGGCACAGGCTGCCCAGAGAGGTTGCGGAGTCTCCTTCTCTGGAGGGAGCCTCCTTCTCTGGAGACTTTCAAAACCCGCCTGGATGCATTCCTGTGTGGCTGCCCTAGGGAATCTGCTCTGGCAGGGAGGTTGGACTAGATGATCTCTAGAGGTCCCTTCCAACCCCTGACATTCTATGATTCTATGATTGTTCAGTGGGTCCCTTCGTACTCTCTGACTAGTAATTGGGCTTTTTCTTTTCTTTTTTTTTTCCTCACAGACAACTGCAATGTCCTATTGTAGAAACAAGAGGTGATCAGTGTATGATTTTCCTGGAATTAGAGTTTAGAAAATCTGATTTTTTCTGGCATTTTTTCATACATTTCTCTGAATGCAAGCTGAGCCTGACTGTAGCATATACTGGTTAGGTATTTAGGTGCCATTATATTGGTTTTAGTATCTTAGGTTGAGGTTCATTTAATCTGAAAGAAGTGACAGTACGTTCCCTTGGATGTAACTGCATGAAGCAGGTCCCCTTTCCACCATACTCGTATTCTGATCATATTTGACTCTCAGTGCATCATCATGGCATTTACAAAAAAAGGGAATTTTCTTTTTCAGAAACCTTTCTACTAAGAATAAATGGCTTTCCAAACATCTTTGTTTTAAGGGACCTTCTTTATGTCGGCCAAGGTCAGGCTGCTGTACATTTAACCTATTTTGAAATATCTTCTGTTAGCATGCTGCATGAGCAGGACAGAAAGAAACCCAAAAGACACCCTCTGCATTTTCTTCCATGGCATTTCCACCCTGATATAAAGCTCTCTGTTAGGCTTACATAGCATTCAGCTAACACCCTTCCTTGTGTTTCTGCATTTCATCACTCATTTTCCCTCTGGTCTTGCTGACACTCCCTGGCACACCTTCCTTGCAGTCACTTGCATGTCAATCAGCAAGTGCCTTCTCACACATCCCAGCCCCACCCCACTGACCAGCTTGTGAAGTACTAGCAGATAGTGCTGTCCTTTTTTTTTCTTTTTTTTTCAAAGCCTTTCTGCATTTTAGAAAGAAATTTAGTGTTATAACCAATCAACACTTGATCAGAGACTCACACATGCATGCTATATTCCTATTGAGTTGCACATAGATTAATACCCTATTTAAACAATGCAGGCTGCCATTGCTGTAACAACATTATGGGGAGAAAAAGGTGAAGAATATGAAATCTCAAAAAATTCTTTGCAATAGTACTGAAAGACATTGTTACTGATTTTGGAGGTGCCTAAAAATTACTATGCAGTAACTGTACGTGTGTACATTGACTGAATTTGATTATTCTGATACAAACAGAAAGTATAGAATGTCACAAGTTTCAGTCTAATATTTCTTTAATCCTAGTAACATCTCTGAGTTACCAAATGTCCATTCTCAGGCCCAACTATTCCCATTTTCCTTTTCAAGACTTTTTCCTACCACAACTATGGTTGTCATGCTTAAGTATTTTCCTCAGTGCTGCATAATTTCTGTCCTCAAGAAAAGAATATCTCCTTTTATATTCTACCATCATGCTGTTATTGTCAGTCAAATTGTACCTCATAATTCTAGAAAGAATATTTCACCCTAAAGTTTACTAAAAAATTCCATCAGGTTGTGAAATGTGTGCTCATCCAGCACACTCAGTTTCCCGTGAAGCATTTTTATTATTTATTATTTCTGCTGGGTTTGTTTGGTTTAACATAAAGATATTCTGACTTTTCCTTCAAAACATTTCCTTTAATAAATACCATTTCAGCCCAGAATGACCAGTCTTGCTTAATGTTTCCTCAGCCTTCTCTTTCTAAAAGCTGGTCAAGGTATCTGTATGCCTTCCTACAGATTGGAAATTGTGATTTCTACTGAATGAACTGTTATGATGAGGCTGGAAGTGGTAGCTAAACATGGCACACAGATGAACATATGATTTTTGCAAAGGAAGATCACCATCTGGCTGAAAAGCAGCCAAAATCCTTCCTGGTTCCATCTGCAGGTGAGAGTAGGTAACAGTGGAAGCAGCTTGTATGAAATCAGAATACTTAAACTTGCAAGATTGACCTAAAATGTTTATGCTTACACTGGTTTTCACTTTGCTGGCATTTATTTTATTAGGCCTACAATAGTTCGTATAAATGCCACAAAGGTGGGCACCTTTCTGAGATCTAAGATGTTTTATTTTGTGCTATATTTAATTGTGGCTCTTTTGACAAACCTAGTAGATTATAAAATTACAGGTTTCTGAAATAACAGGGATGCAGTTTAATGACCGTGTTTATGGTAAGGTATAAAAGAAACTAGGAAGTCAGGAACAGACACGCAAACAAACTAAAAATATTAATCAGGCATGTTTAAGGAAACCAAAAGGGAGCAGAAGGATATAATCTCTTGAATTGCATCCTAATATATCCTAATACCAAACTGCAGAAGATATGGGGACAGTTTTTGCAATAGAAAGAGATGCTAGTCGTTCCAAGCTTAGGGAAGGACAGATGAGGAGAGAGGATCCTACAACTCTATGTCCATCAAGAAACCTTTAGTGATGGAATGAGGAAAGATACATTTCTGAAACGTCCTTTCACCATTTTCTTAGATTTTAGGCTATGTGCATCACCTTACCAGCTAACAGATATGCTGAAGTGGATAAAGATGATTTTAACTGATAAATATAATCCAGGATGGGTTTACTGGCAGTGTTGCAAATTCACATGCTTTCTTGACTAGTGTTACCCAGAGGAGCAAGAAAGTGAAGAAATGACCTATAACTCGGCCCACACTTTGGCCTGCTGTGCTCCTTCAGAGTGCATTGACTTGGAAGAATAGTAACAGTGGTAAAACAAAGGCTGCATCCTTCCTGTCCCTGCCTTTGCACTGCTCCAAGAGTTCATGTTGTCAGGTGCTGAGCTGGAGCAGGAAACCAAGTTAGCTGAAAATCAACAAGGGTTTTTGGAGATGGAGTTGATTTGGTTTGTTTGTTTGTTTGCTGTCAGGTTAGTTTTCAGCCATGGTGATTTCTGATCCAAGTTATTGTGTGGCCTTGTGAACTTTTGTGGCAGAACAAAGGCAGGAATGGGAGTGCATAGGTGGGGATGGAAAGCAGAGGAAGGAGGCAATATTTTGGTCCCAGCTCTCATTAATATTAGCTTTAAATGACCATGAAACCACATACGCCTTTAGACAGGTAAAAAAAAGCTCAGGACATGTGTACTGCTGAGATGTTACAAGCTACAGTCAGAAGTACAAGTTAAGTATGGACTCCCATCCCTGCTCTCACCACTAAAAAGATCTGCAGCAGCATTTGGTACACTGAAGCATCAGGATCTTCATTTTTCATGTTGCCCATATATATACGCATTACTTAGCACATCCATCACATAGGATAAAATCTACTCGATAAGGTGATACACAGTTACACTATCCTGCAGTTAAAACATTCAAAGTAATTTTTGGTAGTTCTGTTCCAAAGATCTTCACAACGCATCCTGCAATATAATGCAACATATGTGACCTGATGTTAGGTGGCTGTAAGCACTGTCATAGGAGCCTAGGATTTTTGTTGATATGATCTACAGTTTAAAATGTTCTTAATGAAATAAACAAATGAAATATCTCCTATCCCTTTGAGACTCCTCATAAGCCATTTTTCAGATAATTTGCCAGGCAAAATGATGATGCAAGTATATACAAAATAAGATACTCATCATTGTGATCTCCACCCCAGAAAAGTGGCTGTTAATCAGTTGTGTGCTACACAAGCATGTTGTGCTTACACTGGAGAAAATATTGCCTAAGTTCTTACAGTGTGCACCAAACAGTCCAGGGCTCTTCAACTTTAATAAAAACACACACACAAACACAGTTGATACGCCAAGAAAGGAGGCCTGGAGTATTTGAGACGCGGCGGCAGCGCCATGCAACAATTGTGCAGTTTGTGTTGCTGGCAGGGCTGGCATACCACTGGCCAGAACTTCAAAAGTGTCCAAAAGACCAAAGAAACGGCTGCAAACAGAGAGCAACTTTAAATGTCCGTAGAGTACTTTGAAGTGATTATTAACAATGCATCCCATAGCCCGAGGCACGCACAAAGTATGTCTGCACACCACGCTGCTGAATGGAACAGGATTTGTTTATCAGCCCCTCCACCAAGACCACAAAGGCTCCCTCTGAAACAATTTATTCTTTTCTCCTCCTGCAGCTGAATGTGCCACAGGCATTTTCTGTGGGACAGATTCAGCTAATAAACGAACAGTTCACTGGAAGCTGCAGCTAAATCCTATCTGGAGAAAGCTATGAGCTATCTCCCCTGCCAGGGCAAAAAGGGCCAAAGGCAACCTCCCATGTTTATGTTCCCCTCCTGGCAACACTGGTTTGAATTTTGGTGGCCATCAGGGCAACTGCTGGCTCCCTGGATGTTGTGGGTGGGCACAGAAGAACCAGGATAGACTGTCTGTACCATCACATAGGGAATAGTAAGGGTCTTCCACTAATTTTACTCTTAAGACTGATGCAAACCAGACTGGTTTACTGCTGTCATGCAAGCCCAAATCGTGCCTCCATCACTTGTCTTCATGGTCTGCCTGTCTTTTCCTGGGACCCAGACAAAAGGCTTTCCTGGGCATGACCGGCTGCTTTGTTCCTCTTCTCTGAAGAGAGAGATCTTGGGCAAATGTAGACAAGCTCCAAGTTTAGGGGGGAAAAAAAAGAAAAAATATTAATTCATCCAGGTCTGTAGCCTTCAAAACCATAGTTGAGTACTTTAAATTAGGATAGAATTTTTCCCCAAATCTTCTATTCTCTGTGAAGAGATTACTTCAACTATGTGGCTACGAAGTAATAATCAGGCATAGAATAAGAAAATTATTATAAACAGAATGACTGGGGATCTCACTACTTTAAAGCTCAATGAAGTAAAGAACGAATTTAAGAAACAGGATTTGTTCCAGAGGCTGAAGTATAAAAAAATCTTTAATGACAATCTCTGGTTTTGTATGCCTTTTGAATATGTATTCAGAACCTTGTTGCCCTATGGACGGATACTGTATTAAGATATTTTTGGATGAAAGATAGAACCAAGCCACAAAGTTGCACTGCAGATTTCAGGAAAAGGGAGATTGATTGTATTTAGTTTTCAGTATCCCTTTATTCTTTAAAACTTATTTAGTTGGATAAAAACAGAACCAAAGTTTTTATTAACAAACGCTTATTTCAGCTGTTGCCCATCTTATTTCCATGTATATCCAAGAAAAGCAAGTAACAAATGTTTAAGCACTTCTTTTTCTTCTTTTTTTAACAGAAGTTTAGTTAAGCAAATACCCTGTTTTATTCTGTGTTGCCACATTGAATTCTAAACTATCTGAAAAGATTAACTAAATTAAAATGTCAGCATTTGGTTTTGCTCACTGGTTACTAGCTAACATTTTAGGAGTATAAATTGATTTCAGACGGGAATGTCAGCTGCCTGCCCTGGCTAGAAATGAAGCTCTGACTCAGAGGAGTAGAAAAGATATGATAATCAAAATTTCTCAAATTAATTTCTTCCAAGCAAGGGAATGACACCAAGGTGGATTTCATCGTGTATCCATTGCAGTATTTTTCTCTGTCCCCAAATAACTGCTAAGTCTTCCTAAATAATGGCATAGATCCTTGTGAAGCCTTTCTCTCCACACTGCTCTTCTCATGCCTGGCTTATAATCATCCCACACCATGTTTTTCAGTTTCCCACAACCTTTCATACTAGTATGATTTTTAACCATCAAAGCAAGCAGCAGGAGGATGGATTTTGAATGAAACAAAATAGCAGTTTGGGGAGAAATGTCTGGTTTATGCTAAAACAGACTTTCTTCACTCTAGATCAGGAAATGGTTTGTTTCTGCTGTAGACATTTCTAACCATGCTAGTAAAAGCTTCATTTTAGGCATCAATCACAAGAATGAAGAAGGAGAGCGAGAAGCAGTGCTGTTACTCCCCAGTGCTTTTAGCCAGTTGTCCAGCAGCTATAGTATTAATCCAAAATAATTAGGACACACAGACCAGCCTCTTGCACTGTCCCACATGGATATAGCAGCTGAGGACAGCATGGCTCAAATCTCTGCACCACATCTCCTCAACTGTACTTCGCTGAACTCCTTACCTATCAAGCAGAGCACAGATGGGTGACTATTTCAGAGCCAACAAGCTGTTACGTGTTTTGTGCAGGTTTCATTTTCACATAAGTCATGCAGTCTCCAGTGGAAAAACCCAAGCTCACTAGTGTTGTACTTGAGAGCTCTGGGTCCCAGACTCATCAGATGGCAGCAAGAGAATGCCCAGACCCGTGTGCTAGAGTATAGATGTCATACCTGGCATGCTAATTTGAATGCCATTAACTAACCAATAAAATTCTATGTGGGTCTGACATAACTTTCCTATTTTACATTGAGGCTGACTGTTTTTCCTTTAAAAATTAATATCAGGCAAGTAGCAACATCTAGTTTTAATTTGTAGCTTGAAAACCAGCATATCTAATATCTAGCTCTAAGCAGAGCTTGATCATCTGCTCACTTGTTTATTCCCCATCTCTCAATCTGTTTAAAGCAAGGCTCATCCCAAACGTACGTCCCTATAAAGGCTCTGTTCTGAGTGGCACTACTTTTACTCTTGGCTTAAATGTGGCTCTAACCCCACTAAATGATTAACCAGCACAGGATTTATCCATATGACCATAGTGTGTGGATCTCTTCAAAGGACTTCCAAGTCTCCTTCATTCTCTGGACAAACCCTCAAGGGCCAAGTCACCAAAAGAATTTTTTTGTCTTTCCTTCCCCACCCTTTGCCTTTTTTGCCAGTTCTAAGCAACCATAAAATATCTGCTACACACTTCTGTGATGCAGGAAGAATAATAATCAGCCCTGGGCCAAGTCACGTACAGAAGCAATAGAAGAGTATTTTAACTGCGTAGGAATGTTATTTATCTCTAAACTACTTACGTTTAACTACTTACGTTTAAAAAAATCCTTTTCTTTTGACCAAAACAAACCTCCAGACACAGATGTTCACTAAGTACCAAAACGTGAATAAAAGATACCCAAAGAAATTTGGGAGAAAACATTCTGAACCTAAATCCCCAAATCCTTACACAGATTTTATTCAGTCAGAACTCACTCTTAATTAATCTAGACTAAGCAATGAGTAAAGCTTTCAGAATTTAACCATCTCCTTACATAACTGCATTTTTTTACATTGGGCTTTTTAATCTTATACTTACTTTCATTCAGCATTGAGCCAATGAACTCACAAACTATAAATGATCTCCTAAAATCAGTGAAATTGAAGCCAAGACTAACTTGAAATTTGCTGGTGCAAGGGATAAATGTACCAGATTCTAGTATGTGGGTCACTTCTTTTGCCAGACCATCCAGTGTACGAACAGACTTGTATCTCTTATCCTGAGGAGGACAGAGGATAAATATTTTGACCGTTTTCAGCTTTTTGTATTTTATGGGCAAATGTGTGATAATGAAAAACTGGAATATGTATTATATTTAAATGATACGTGTGAATTTGCTCTTTCTTAATATTCAGGCAGTCAGATCCCATCCTAAAAGCTTGGTGTTCAACATCACAACATCTACCTACTGTGAAACAGGCACGGATTGGCTGAAGGGTATGGATCAGTAAATTGAATTACTGCCAAAGTCTATCAAAACAGGGTAAAAGACTATTTGCAGGGCATTTTGTACAAACATACATAGCCATTACCCCTGCTTTTCCTCTCCTGTCAACAAATACAGAAATTCAAATACCAAAGCTCTCAATGAATTTCACAACTGATAAGAAAACCAAAATAAACATGTTTGTACTTACTCCTCACTTTGTGCATCACAGTAGCACATAGTCCCATCTTTGAAAAAATATATCTTTATGATCATGAATCAAAAATGTAATTTTTTACTCCTGTGATATGGGAGCATATCATATAACTATATGCTCTGGAAAGTGTATTCTGTGAATCTGAAATAAACAACGATTAGGTTATAATTCTCCATAGCCAAATTACAAGACATAATTTTGTTTTTTATTTCCCATTTTCTTTACCTAATGAATTCTGAAGTTGAGCATCAAGAGTGCACTGTATTAAACTCTTCCTACAGTCATAACTTAAGAAAGTAAAAAAGAAAAAGCTAGGAAGAATCTGTTTACTGTGATCAAGGAACAATATATGCTGTGCAAAAAATGTATGAAATTCTGTTTAGTTAAGCATATTCATGTAGCAGGTTTTCTTTTTTATTCTTTCTTTGAGTGAACTTGTCCTTTATTGCCTATCATGCACAGGACAGCTGTTCAGATTAATAGTTTTTAGGCTACATTATTCAGATATGCTGGGGTTTTTGTTTTTAACTGCAATGTTATTGTGCTCTGGCTTTCCAGTGTGCAACATGTGATCTTTGTTAAAACCCTGCTGTGGAATGCTGACATACACACAGGATTATTTTCCCTGCCAGGAGTTCATATAGATTTATATGAAGTTTTAAAAAATGCAGGCTCAACTTTTATTTTCCATTCAGAAAGAAACACAGCTGTCATGTTGGTGACAAATAGCATTTAATTTTAAACTTTTGGATGAAAAGAATAGGCATCTTTCCTGACCACACTGTGGCAGGATAGAACTAACTAAATCCTAGGAGTTGAGAACCTAGTACAGTATCTGTAGGGAACTGAACATAACATTTTACCAACTGCTTCAGAAAAGAGCTATTCCTAAATTCAGCTTTCTTAAAAACAGACCATGGGGTCTGCTGTCTCCACGAGTGAGGATTAACTGCTGTTTTGAACCTATCTGACATTTCCGTCTATGAGCACGAAGCAAAAAGAAAGAAACCTTTTCCAGGAAGCATGGCGATACAGCAAGGAAGAAAAAAGATTTATGCAAAGATGGGGAGTAAGGCATAACTGTCTTAGAAGCCAGTAGCAATCAAATGCTTCCTTCACAAAGAAACTCCAGGCTGAGATACTGTCAGTAGGAACATTTCACTGGATAAATGTTTAAGGGAAGGAATCACTTTCCAGACTATGGATCGATGTCAGGGCCAGTCAATGATCCCCACAGAAAGTTATCTCTGTGCTTAACTAACTTACATGATTTCTATAGTAATCCCCCTCAAATCTTGCCCTTGCTGTGGGGTTTGCACCTGTAGAGTGCCAAATTTCCTTCTTCATTTCTTCTTTTAAACCCCTACCCATTTAAATTGGTGAGACAATGCAGTGGCGAGCCAGCCACAATACGGCACTGGGGCATGGAAGTGAAAACCATATGTGAGCCATCTGTAGGGCACTGGGCTCCCCAGCATCTGCTCCCCACGTTCCCAGCTTATACAGCCAGATCATCCCCTGAGGTCCCTGAGCAGGCTGTGCCTCACAGAAAGGAGTGCTGCTGCTGGGCTTCCTCTCTAGCTGGGAGGCTGGATATTTCTACCCTTCCCACCATCAGGAAACACAGTCTTTGTAGCTTCTGTTGTTTTCCTTTTTGTGGTGTAAACCCCACTTTGATGTGGTTTTAGGGTAACCACACCGGGAGTGTCCCTGGCTGGGTGGCTTTTGGGGGAGCACAGCAGGAGGGGAGGCGGCTGAGCATCAGCCCTGTGATTCTGCACGGAAGAAGCCCTTGTTAGTGCCCTCTGCCCCACAGCAAATGTCTCAGTATTGCTATAAGGAAAATTTGGCTATCTGCCCACGTGTCTGTCCACCCTCACCTGTACTTCAGTCTTTCTTGCAGGTGAAGGAAACCAAAGAGACTTCCTGGCTCAGAAAGTCTATCATTATAAATAAATGTGTTTTCTTTTACGATGCTGGCACTTTGCCAGTTCACAGCAGCTGGGATCTGTGCCTACTACTCAAGACAGATACAAATGTTTACACAGTCTATTGCCACGATGAGAATTTAAAATATAAATTGAGTCTGAATATGTTAAAAATCAAGCCTGAGAAAGGAGTTGCAGGGCATTTATCCTGAGTTGGCTGAAAGATAAGGGTCTGTAGAAGTTGTAAATACTGCTTTTGCTATCTGATGTTACAGATTTTTCCTGCCCAATAGGTAACTGTAATGCTAGTAATGAAAATGAAATTTAATTCCATTTAATTCCACACCCACATTAGGGGGGACCATCCAAGCACAAGACTTGCCTAAGTGAACGCAGTTTTCACTGGTCTTTGTAGAAATGGTCTTTTCCCCGTATCCCTATTTCAGCTAAAAAACTGAATTTCCATAATATAATGCAAATCGTCTTAGTAGTTTCCCTACCTCAAAATAAAAGTACACTACAAAAATTATCTACCAGAAGCCAAATAAACTATCTGAATCTTCCCTGAGACTATTAAATGAGCTAATAATTTGAATGATTGAATGTGGTAAACAAGGCATATCTAATAGCACTTTCAAAGCTTTCCAATTTTCTAATGTGCCTTTTGCCAGAAATTTTATTTTAGTTGTCAAGTATTCTGTCCATAATGGAATAGGAGCTTCAAAATGTTATACCCTTCATGTAATAAAATTTTTATTAGTTCTTGGAACTGAGTAGACTATCTGTAATGAGAGGAAAATATTGCTCTGAATTTACTGCATCTCTGGCTGTATATTTCTAGGTAAAAAGTCAAAGGAAAGGAGTTTGAGCTTTACCCTATCTAAACTTATCTGTAAAATATATTCAGATGTAGTTTGAAAGACAGAGACAAATAGTGTGTTTAACCTTAGGAGGTGCTTGGGTTTTCCCTAATCTCGACCTGCCACATAGCTGAAAGTGGAAGCCTTTGAAATGTTTTTACAAAGATAT
This sequence comes from Apaloderma vittatum, assembly GCF_000703405.1. Classification (NCBI taxonomy): domain Eukaryota; kingdom Metazoa; phylum Chordata; class Aves; order Trogoniformes; family Trogonidae; genus Apaloderma; species Apaloderma vittatum. Next base: position 30,463 of record NW_009736896.1, on the reverse strand, counting down.
TTACTTTTTATTAAAATTAGGAATGGAGAAGATTAACAAGGCTTTTCCTCTCCCTTTCTTTTTAACCTTGCAAACAGTTTAGTCATGAACCTCTGCAGGTCGGCATGTTCTGTTGTGTTTATCTGATAATGACAGAACAAACTTCAAATATCTCAAGGGCTCAGTTTAATCTGTTGAACGTAGAACAGCCTTTTTTCTAAGGATGTCTAATTAATAGACCACTCATTCAGCAATGAGCTCTGCATCATGTTAGTTTCTGTGGGAATGTTCTCATGACAATTATGCGTTGAAAAAAAAAAAAAAAACAGAGGGGAAGTGCACAAAATGAGTCAAAGCTGCAGAATTTGGAGGTCCTGGAACCATGTGCTGCTTAATGTCTGAATGTTGGATACCGTCCGTGTGCTTCTCTTGCTGATTTATTGACTAGGCCCACGTGAGCTTTTGATGTTGAATATTGGGGTATAGATAATAGGAAAAGGACCCAATGTGGCAGTCTTAACCATACAAATCTCTCCTTGATCCAGCCTTGCTGTTCATGATGCTCAGTGTAGATACACTACCAAATTCAGTAAGGACTGGAAGAGTGAAATCCTTAAAGCTCTAAAGGGCAGATGCCTTGGTAAAGAGTGAACTGGAGTTAGAATGCAGGCATTGTGCAACTGGATGAAGGAGTAAGGGCTTTGGGGCACAAGTTATAAGGTCTGTAAGACTGCTTCATTACATGAGGAATACATACAGCTTACTGACTCCTTGCTGTGAGTGTTTTTCTAGCAAAAACTCAGCTCTTGCATATGACAGTCAACTATTAGCAAAATCTAAAAGTCCCAGAATTAAAAAAAGCAAACTGAGAAAGGGAGGAAAACATTTCTTTTTTTTCTTTAAAAGGAGCAAAATCCATTGAAAGCAAAATAAAATAGGAATTCAGCACAACTCTCAGTTCATCTTTATATGTAATAAACACACCACAAATTAATGACACATTGAATATTTTTGGCTATTTCAGTTCTTTTTCACAGCCCCATTGACATTTCCATAAGCCTCTGGGCAGCAGAGTCAATTTCTCTGCACTCCAGTTGCTCCAGTTTAAGAGTACATTTTCCTGTTTCTGATAATCCATAATCTCATATAACCTTCACTCATTATAGCAATCTCATAGCTAATACCAGCTGATGACAGTGCACAACACATGACATCTCCACAGTACTCCTAGATGCAAAAGTCATGTTGTGTTCTAGCCAAAACAGCAAGTATTAAAATGACTGATTGAGGAACATTTAAGGAAAAGGAAGATCTAATACCTGAGCAGATGACTGAACTTCGAAGGTGTGGAGGAAAGCTTGAAACTTCTAGAAAACCTCATTTTATTTTATTTAACATTCTTTTCTTTCTGATTGAACTCTTGTTGATACATGGCAATATAATTCTTTGTGAAACAAGAAAAGATGTATGTGAGGCTTATTTTCTCACAGAAAAACTTTCTTTTCAGTGATGAACATACAGGTGGCTGGTCAAATGATTCACTTGGAAGTGCTGTTAAGTTGACCCTCATTTCTCCTAGGACCCTCGACTCAAGGACTCCTTGCTCCAGTAGTTTGAGAGGAATGCATTTTCAAATGCTGTTTTGCTAGTGTTCATTTTGTTGATGCGGCTGTTGAATTATGAAGACAACTTGCACTGCAAGTCAGCCGTGGAAATGCTTGTCTGAAATACGTTAACTCATTCCCACAGTCTTGACAAAAGCCCAAGCCAGCTGCTAATCTGTATTAAAAAAAAAGAAAAGACAGGTGGTTGGGATTTATGTTCAATTTATTTATTAGTTTATTATGTGGCTTAAGAGTCTGAGATGAAATTTTAAAAGGGTTTGTCTCAATTACATGGATTTTAATACTAAATACATTCCTTTCAACCAATAGTAGCAATCATGAAATGTTTTCTAGCTTTGTCTACATGCTATTTATACAAAATATACTGAAATGAAACTAGTTAGTCTGGCCAAATACAGAAACTAATATGAATTCTCCAGTATGTTATAGTAGCAACAGCAGCATTAAGATTTAATCAACCTGCCATTTGGACAGAAGATTGTAGTTGCCAATGGAAATATTAAAAGCATACTTTTCAACACAATTTTCTACAGAAATGTGGTTGGACAGAGAATATCAACCCATCATCCACCCATCCATACCCATTCCTCCAATTGCAACCAAATTGGATTATGGGGCAGATATTTTTAAGACCTTAGAGGAGGCTCTTGAGTCTTGTGAAAAACAGATTTTAGATGGTGTCATACTAGTAACCACAAATGAAAACACAGTTGTGTGAGCAGAGCAGGAGCCTGTCGGCTTAGTGTCTGCTCAGTCAGCACACAGAAGGCTCAGAAGGGACCAGAATCGACGCTGTCTGTTCCGTAGATGGTTACCATGTGCGTACAATTCTTCACAGGTCTCTCCCTAGAGGGTTAGAAGGGCTAAACCAGGAGTTTGGCTAAATAAGCATTCTAGGCTGTATAAGGAATCCTGGACCTCTTCCTTGGCCATTTTGGGTGCAGCACTGAAGAAGATTTTCTACTCTGACACTCAGATAACTTTGAGTTGCCTGTTTGTTTATACAATGTACATTCATTCAGGGATATCCTTAGATTTAGGGTCAGCGCTTGCATGAAAGGCTTCCTGACAGTATGTGAACTATTCTGCAAGAAGTTATGTGAGTTTGCTGCATGGTAATGAACTGATGACAGGGCAAGGTCTTGGAGAATCTTTACTGTTAGGAAAACAAGGTTTAAGCAAGACGCAATGACAGTATCTTGACACAATCATTAGGAGGGCTACAAGTTTGTTTTAACTAGTGGGATATTAAGCTCACATCCTACATTCATTTTGTGTATCCATTATTTTCTGTATTTAAGAAGACAATATTTGACCCATACTCTCTGACATGCATCCTCTCTCTGCATTAGCCTCCTACTCCTTTTTGTGGCCCCCAGTGAAAACAATAGCCGATTTTGACAGGTTATTTACAAACATTAAATTATTCCTACTCCAAAGAGTTAACATTGGGCAAGACAATGGAAAAGAGAAATAACGAGATAATGTTAGTCTCTCAAAGTTATGCGTTATTCCGGGGTGAGATGGAAGCCAAGCTCTATATACTGCTCTCTTACTCTCTCCCTCATCCCTCCCATTTCTAACTTTAAGTCTCCGATCGAGATTTTTCTGCCTTCCTCACTTTCCTTTCCCTTTATGCTGTGTCCACCAAGTAAGGACGGAAAATATCTTTAGCCTCCCTCTGAACACAACTTTTCCTCAGAAATTTTTCAACTCTCCTTGGATGCTGCATTACTACATAGCTCATAATGCCTGAGCTCACTAGATTAAAGCTTGCCGAAGACTGCCTGCATGAGTCACAGCTACTATAGTGACTAAAGTTTCAGCATACCTGGAGACAGCCATCTATGCAGATGTGTTATATATTTAAATATTATTTTAGCTAGAATCATCTCAGGGATTTCATATTCCTCCTAGTATATTCAATTCAAGCCTAAGTGCAACTTTCTGCTTTTTCATAGAACCAGAGAACGATTTGGAATGGAAGTGATCTTAAAGATCATCTAGTTACAACTCCTTGTGCTGGATCAGGTTACTCAAAGCCTTATCTAACCTGGCCTTGAACACTTCAAGGGAGGGGTCAACCACTTCTTTGGGCAACCTTTGCCATCAGATGGGTAGCGGTCTTTGAGAATTACATGTCTTTATCCCTTCGGTTGAAACATTTCTTAGTAAACAACAAGGTCAACACTGCATCTGAGGAAACCCTGTTGAAGCCGTGGTTTGTCTAGAAATCTAAAGCACAGTTGGACTTTTATTTTTAAAGGAGCAGCATTGCATTATTTTGGATAAGTAGGGATTTCTTTCTGCACTTGTGTTATCAATTTGCTTTGTTTTTTAATTAATTCAGTTTTGCAATATTAGATAATAGGCAACATTCATGAGGAGTTCCAAATTCTCTGTTGGCTCTGAAAAATGGAGAGCTCCACCAGCATATTGGTTTATCTTCCAGTATGACCCATTAAGTGGGAGGATACAACAGTGGGAAGTTGGTAGAGGTTACTTGAGCAGTTTCCTTCAGGCATTGCACAGAGTTTATTTTGCAAGCCCTCTTACTGCATGAGGAGAAAGTTGGAAAAACTTGACAACTATGTGCCAATAAACAAAGAAAAGTTTAGTGACTGTTTCTCTTCCTGTTTGGCTGTGGAGGAACAGGGAGCACCGAATTTTCAAATCACCTTGCAAATGAATGTATCTGCTGGTAATAGCTGTATCGGAGCTGTGGAATGAGCTGTGTTTACTTGCACATACAAAATGCTGCCCATTGCTACACTCTCTGGCAAAAATATTTTCAGTGGTGTTCACATTATCTGTATGCTAACTTTTCTGGTGTTACTGCACCATACTCTGCATCATAATCCTTCTGTAGAGATTGGCAGCTGGTTTATTTTAAGGTCAGAAGACAACATCATTTCATGACAGGTTGATTCCTTTTCGTTGTGGGGTTAAAATAAATTCTCTTTCTCCTTTGTGTATATTAAAAAATTTTGCAAAAAAAACCCCGTGGGCCTAGCCCTGCAAGCCATCACTCACATTAATTACTTCTTTAACTGTATTGAATTACTCATAGGAATACCTGTTTGCAGAACATGATGCTACTATTGTCAAGAAAATACTGACAATTAAAAAAAAAAAAAAGATGAAAAGACTGTTTCTTGCTGAAAAACCTAAAGAGATTATTTTTATTTTTAAAGTAACATTTACTATAGTTTTCACAAGAAAGAATAAAGTTTTAGCTAAAGCAAGCAGTGGTTTTACTTTCTTATTGCACATCTTTTGGGAGAAGAAACACTTTAGGTCATGAAAAGTTCCAATAGTGTCTTGTATTAGAAGCGTTAAAACCTGAATTAAAGAACATAATTCAGATGGAGTTCTGGTGACTGTGCCAAAGATGACATCGTTGGCCGCTGACCGCATCCAGATTTTTAGAGCAGGTGTGTTGACTCATTCTCTGAGAGGCATGAGGAGAAACGCTGGCGGCACTCCAACCCCGTAACGCAGTGCTAACCCAGCTCCATCGCTACTTTGGGACTAGCCACTGCTGTTAGACAGAGCAACCTGCATGGAAATGCAAAGTATTGCTTTAGCATGATACTCCAGAGAGATTAGCAATGCTCTGTCCGAAGGCTGGGCAGTGATTCACAGCCGTACATTTACATCCCCGGTTCAGTCGCTTCACTTCTAACGCAGCTTGTGTGTTGGGAGGTTTATTGTGATTGCAAAAGCAGCAGCCCCTTGGAAGGCCATTTTCCCTGGGAAAGTTGCTGGATGCTTGGCCTGCGACTCCTGACAGCTTTTGGAAAACACATGTGTTTTCCAACACATTTTGAATATTGCTGCAATGTTTTATTGGAGGCTGTCAATGCTTGCTTCGGTCTCTGTTAGGCAGTGTATCGTAGACATCACGTTATTTGTCATCTTGCCAGTAGCTTCCTGGTTACCTTTTTTTCCCCAAAATTATGTGTATTATAGGATATTTATAGGAGTATGTTTTACATGAACTCACTGTATTAAGGATGAGATAGTAAGGATTTCACTTTACAAGTTATTTCTGTTTAATAAATACATCTCGTTGCCCAGAGAGGTTGAAGTTGTGAAAACCACCGCCTTGGAAGGCCAGGTTGGATGAGGTTTTGAGCAACCTGGTCCAGCAGAAAGTGTCCCTGCCCATGGCAGGGGGGTTGGAACTATATGATCTTTAAGGTTCCTTCCAACCCAAACCACTCTATGTTTCTATTATTCTGTGATATACCTTTTCAGCAATCTGAGAAGCACATTGGTAAAATGCAAGAGACTTCAGAGAATATATCTGCCTCCCGTCCCCTTCCCCCTTTCTTTAAATCTCTCACAGAAAGTTCAGAAGAACCCATAGGCCTTGCGGAGAAACCTCAACGTGAACAGTGATCAAGCAAAAGACGCCTTTGTGGAAAGCTCTTTTCCTACAGGTCCCACATGGTTAAATGCAATAGCTTTAGTGTCACTGCCTCAATTATTTTTAAAAGTAACAGTTGCATCTATCAGAAGTGCTAGTGTTTGGGATATCCAGTGTCACTGCAATTAAAAACTCATGAGTTCAACGAGCACGTCCTTTTGCACAGAGAAGTATGGTGGAAAACAGAGAGCCACCCACTGGACCAACTGCAGTTCATGGAATTTCTTTCTGGCCATTTGGAAAATACAGTCAGAAAGTGGTGAAAATCCATGTCACAATGATGTTTACATTTCTCTATAGGCAGCAAATGCACTTATTTGTGTAGTCTGTTGGCAAGTGAGAAAATAGAACTTGGAAATTAATCAACATATCTCTCAGGTTCACTGTCAGAAGTAGCTGACATTTTTGTTGCTGGTATCAAAATGTCCAAAGGAGGCTGGGTCTGCTCTATAGTTTCAGTGCTCCTCTGTGCAAGTCAGGAGAATGATGGCAGCCTGAAAACTAAATTTGCTGTAAATAGGAGAAGCTACTTTAGCAGCCTCATGATAGCAATGGATGAGAACTGGGTTTTCTGGGGAGGCTTACACAGCCATCCCAGATCTGTCAGGTGAGAAAACAGGAGTTCATGCAGAGCTCACAAGCATTCACCTTTCACAGACTTTTATCTTGACTATGGAAAACAAAAGCATCTGGAAATATGTCACTGTAATCTCCAGTCACTCATTTTGAGAGTTTTGAATTTCATAGCAGGAATTGTCCTTTGTAATATATTTTTAACTGCTGAATTAACTTGTGATTATTTTATTCAAGGCATCTATTTGTTTAAGCAATGCCTTCCTACAATGTTCTGTAGTTTTTTGTGAAGCCAAGTAAATTAAAAAATAAATATCAGGCTGATTCTATGTTAGGTTCACCTTAAATGCTCACTCTGAATCTCCACTCCTTTGCTCTCTGTTGTTTCCATAACTTATTTTCTAAATTCAGTGGGGATATTTGAAATGTGAAATCAAGATGTGAAGGAAGATGCTTGGTGTGGTTACTGCATGGCAACCCACATTCCAGCTCACAGCTAATTACAGGCAATGCTGACATCTGAGAGCTGGGAACAAACTAGGATGTTAAATCTGCTTATTTGTACTGTAAAATCTTTTCCACAAAGTATTATTTTACTTCATGGAGCCAAGGGCAGTCTGCAACGTCAATGTTAGTAGAAATTTAATGTTGTCTTAATAAGGGATAGTAAAAGACAATGTAGCTTTATTAAATTAGCATAGAGATAGACCATCGACCAAAACATTAATCATAAGCATTCCTCTATTGACCTCTCTAAGGGCCAGACTCCTCCAGCTAGGCTTATTAATCCCCATAGGAATAATAATATCCCATTTCAACAGTGAGAACCAAACACTTGTCTTGGATTCAGTTGATGGATGGCCTAACTATTTTTATTTTTTATTTCTTTAAGAGAAATAACATCCCTCTTCTTTTCTGAGATCATACAGCATGGTGACAGGCAGAGCCTGAGAATCTCTGCTGGATTGGGATCATTGGTGATGTACTGTGTACTCCCTCTCATAAATACCAAGTTTTCTTTCTCGAGGCAGTTTCTTTTCATGTCGCTATTTGCAACATATGGAAATCTCATTGCTTAATATAATGTGGCCAATACTTCCCTCTCCTGTATGTTGTATCCAAAAGTGACCTAAACATGGCAAAATAATAACCTCACATTTAATAATATTGCAAAACACTCAACCAGCTGCAGTAGTTTTTCCAGAGGGTATATCGACAACTTGCATATGTGTTTGCAAATACACCGTTTTCAGCTTCTCTAAATCATGAGTTTATGGCAAAACCTCATCAGAAAAAATACTCATGGCCTGGGTTTTTTTGCCAGTGTATAAAAGGAGGGAGTTATTGATTTTTCTGGAATAATTTGGATGTAAAACTAGGAAAATCAGGATCTACTTCCTCTAGAGCACCTACTGATATATCAGCAAGGAACGGGTTGGCACAACCCTTCACTAAGTAATTTTCAGTTCAGTTTTTCCAGTACCTGTCTGTTTTGCAAGACAAGACAACAGAGCTGTGGAAGGATGCATGCTGAAGCATTTCCCTTCACAGGTTTTCATTAAAACATCTCCTTGTTTGCTTTTCTGAATCTTTATTCCAGAGAAATGAATTATTTTTTTTTGTTTGTCTGTTCCTGCTACATGTTTCTGCTTGGTCTAGCAAAAATTGTAAAACCGAGCATAAGCTACAGAATAATATTAAGGTCAAGCTTTTCTGTTAGCATGTGTACTCAGTTCTCTCTTTCTGAGGTGAGTAAAACAATATGAGTTAGATCATCTCCCAAGCCAGTGGGACATAATAGAGACTATAACTTAATCCCATACTTCTGGACTTCATTAGGATAAATTACAGTTATTAGTAAGCCCACGCTTATTTTGGTGTAGCCCTGAGAAGCCCACATAGAATCATAGAATGGCATCGGCTGGAAGGGACCTTTGAGATCATCTAGTCCAACCTCCCTGTTTTGGGCAGGGATGCCACCTCTCGACTAGACCTGGCAACACATGGGGACCGAGCAGGAATCGAACCCGCGACCTCGGTGTTGGTCCTTGTTGCCAGCACCGTGCTCAAACCACTGAGCTAACCGGCCCCCTAAATCACTGTGATTCAGCAACAAAAATTGCTATCTTTCCCTGACCTATTACCATTCAGTTTCTAACTTTAGGCCACCTCTTGGCCTGTGACAAGGGTTTGAAAACCTTGCCTTGCACTTAAAAAAATCTTTTAATGTAAATTGTGTTTGGGGGTTGAGTGGAACAGACAGTTCAGGGGTTGCACCCAGTATGTTGCCCTGAGGAGCAGAAAAATAACTGCACATATTTTTTTCACTCTATCTTTTCCCACTCATTTATGTATATGCCTATATATGCTGCTACATCCAGACATATTTGCATCAATATTCTTGTATATCAGCTCCCACACAAACCCAGCTGTGCACCAGCCCCAACAGAGAGTCCTTAATTTTGTTCTCTCCTCATGCAGGAGGCAACCTTTTTAAAGTACTTCGCTAGGCGCCATGAAACAACTTCATGGAAATTGCCTGTCTTCAAATATAACTTTGCGCATATACACAGCAAGGGAGAAAGGCATTCCTCCTAAAATCCAAGTTGTGGGAGGGTGGAGAGTGAAGGCTGGAGGTACAAATCCAAGGTCCATGATCCGTAAATCATTCTGCTGTGCAATATCTCTTCCTCCTTTCTACGCAAGTCTTTCTGGCTGAAGTAGAACCCAGAGCTCTTGGCCAGTTGCACGGGTCACAAGACCCTGTGCAATGTTACAGGCTCCCGCGAGGGCTCTGGAGGAATAGCAGGAGGTCAACAAAACCTGCTTGGAAAACAAAGCAGAGTGTGAGTAAGCTACTTTCCCTCTGACAAAGGAGAAGTCCAGAAACATAGAAGATTTTTCCAGCAATTGGGCTGCAAGAAAGCTTGATGGGGACAGCAAACATGGCTGAGAGGCAGCGCCCAGAGGGGAGGACACTTGAGATCAGCACAAATTAAAAGCCAGGATCTGAAGTCTATGGTAGATAGAATCATAGAACCATAGAATCATTTAGCTTGGAAAAGATCTTTAATATCATTGATTCCAACTGCTAAACTAGGGAGGTCAGGTTCACCACTAAACCATGTCCCTAATCACCTCATCTACATGTCATTTAAATACCTTCAGGGATGGTGACTTCATCACTTCTCTGGGCAGCCTGTTTCAATGCTTGACAACCCTTTCAGTGAAGAAATTTTTCCTAATATCTGATCTAAACCTCCTGTGGCACAACTTGAGGCCTACTAGTTGGCTCCTGGGAGAACAGACCAGCGCCTGCCTCACTACAACCGCCTTTCAGGTAGTTGTAGAGAGTACTAAGATCTCCTTTCAGTCTCCTCTTCTCCAGGCTAAACAACCCCAGCTCCCTCAGCCCATCCTCATAAGACTTGTTCTTGAGATCATGGAGGCAGAGGCAGAGCTTGTCGTTCCCTACATAATTTGAAGGTAAAGGATGAAAGTGTAGGCAAAGAAACTGTGGTTTTTCTGAGCTTACGCTGTGGTTCATTTCATGTGTGTTTACAGTACATGCAGGAATGACAGGACAAAACGTGCAATCCTTGTAACGTCCCCACTGGCCTTTTCTTCTGAATGCCTCCTCCATGTCCTCAGTGAAGGTGTCTGTCCCAAGAAAGGTTGTGCACGCAACCTACATGACTGCTCTCATGAGTGACCCTCACACAGAGTCTCCACAGGCAATGACAGCATGACAGAAAGTTTTTTTCCTGTGCTACAGGAAATGTTTTCAGTGTGCTTCCTCATATCCTTTGAACCTTCATCTAAAATTCCCTCTGTTGTTTCCATCATTTCTTTACCCTTTCTTGCACCCTACAAAGTTTCTGCAGTATCATCTCTGATAGCTGTATTTATATTTTGGTACTGCAATAAAGAGCTAGTTTTGTTTGTTACCTCAGAGTGCTTGATGCTTTTTTGCACAAGTTCAGGTCTGAGAAAAATTAATCAGTTACATTTTCACTAAAATGTATTAAATTTTTTCACTCATTTATTCACATGAGACTGGCCCTGCCAAATGCTGTAACATTAAAGGAAGTAAAAGTGATTCTACTTGTAAATCTTACAGAAAAGTCAAGTCATACACTGACTCCTTGAACAAAATAACAGCTGCAAAAAGCAAATGGCACAAGCTTTAAAATGTTACCATTGCAAAATCATGAGGAACTTGTAATTTAATTGTGTTTAATGCTCTTCCATTAGAAATAATAACAATAATAAAAGCTACACAGCTTTTCAAATGTAATTGCCTCAGTAAGGAATTTTGTGTTTGTGTGAAAGTGTCAAAAATGTAAGTTATATACTCATACACCTATATTGATGAAATTATTTATCTATGCTTAACCATTCGATCAGATGTACCACACTGTGTGTGCAAAGGTGATAAAATCAAACACATGAAATTGGGTTTTAATCTCACTCTTGTAAAACCGAACAATTCCCATTTTCCTAATATTTGATACCACTAAAGTTCTAACTAAACCATTTGCTTTTGCAGCTTGTGCTCTTTCCAGGTGACACAGGTGATCAGTACATAACAGGCAGTTCATAGAAGCATAGAATCATAAATGTTGGAAAGGACCGTAAGATCATCAAGTCCAACCTACAGCCCTACACCATCCTAACACTAAACCATCTCCTGAAGTGCCACATCCAACCACTTTTTAAACACGTCCAGGGATGGTGACTCCACCACCTCCCTCAGCAACCCATTCCAATGCTTCACCACCCTTTTAGTGAAGAAGTTTTTCCTCATATCCAATCTAAACTTCCCCTGGTGCAACTTGAACCTGTTCCCTCTTGTCCTATCGCTATTCTTTAGGGAGAAGAGGCCAACACCTGTCTCACTACAGCTGCCTTTCAGGTAGTTGTAGAGAGCAATAAGGTCTCCCCTCAGCCTCCTCTTCTCCAGGCTGAACAGCCCCAGCTCCCTAAGCCTCTCTTCATAATTCTTCCCCTCTAGTGCCCTAATCAGTCTGGTTGCCCTTCTCTGTACCTTCTCCAGCACCTCGATGTCCTTCCTGTACTGTGGAGGCCAGCACTGCTCACAGCACTCGAGGTGCGGCCTCACCAGTGCCCAGTACAGGGGCACAACCACTTCCCTAGTCCTACTGGCAACACTGTTCCTAATACAAGCCAGGATGCCATTGGCCTTCTTGGCCACCTGGGCACACTGCTGGCTCATTTTCAGCTGTCTGCCTATCAACACCCCCAGGTCCCTCTCTGCCTGGCAGCTCTCCAGCCACTGCTCCCCAAGCCTGTAGCGCTGTTGGCAATTGTTGTGGCCAAGGTGCAGGGCCCAGCATTTGGCCTTATTGAATTTCATGCAATTGGCCTTGGCTTAGCGATCTAGCCTGTCCAAATGTCTCTGAAGAGCCTCTCTACCTTCCAGCAGATTGACCCTCCCAGTTTTGTGTCATCTGCAAACTTACAGGTTTCTGGCACTTTAAAGACTTCTTCAGCCAGACCTCAAATGAAGTCCTTACTGTACAGTTGTTTTCCTGAGAAATATTATGATCAAGGTATATTTGAAGTCTGTATGTCTCAGAAAATCCTTATTTTATTTCCAAACACGTTCTTTGCACCAGAGTACACATGTAGGTATACATGAAAGATACAGCTCAGAGAGGTCATGTGAAAGTAGCCGAGATAAAACTTCATCCTGAATGTGTAAACAGCAGCAAATACAGAAGGTAAAAAGCTGGGTGGAGAATGGAAAAGAGAAAACAGAAAAGGAAAAAGAAAGGACATCATCTGTTGATTTCAAGCAGAACCAGGACAGTTCTAGAAAATATGAGAATATGTTTTTTAACTCTCATTTCCCCTACCAGTGCCATTACCCCCATTAGATAACTGGTCTGGTTTTGTAGTCTGAGAAAACTGAGCTCTAGGAAAATGAACTCTGGATATTCAGTTTAAACTAAAGGGACCTCCAAACCATTTGGAGATTTACCCATCAGTGAATGCCAGAAAATATGAAAGTGATCTTAGAGTACTTTGTGTTCCTGACAAGGAGTTCTGGGGACTCGCTCTCTTATTGCATAATGTTGGACACTAATAACAAAACATCTGTTAGTGGAGAATGCAAGCTGCAGATAACTGTTGTATTAAAATGACCAAGAAATACGTATCCTTGGATACTTAAAATTACTTTGGTAAAGTGGTACGGAATGGTGTAGTTAGACTGGCAAGATTATGTTTTACACCAAGGACTTCGTATAACCTAAGATAACCACAAAGTTTACTCCTAGACAAGCAGATTATGAATGCTAGCGATAAGGTACAAGTAAACTACATGGGATGTATACCTGAATACATACCATACCCCAAATACAAGTGCATACATCAAATGCAATCTGTATTTTCTCATCCTTCTCTAAAACAACACAGAACTTAATTTCTTTCATAGCATCCTAGATATAACCACTATATTGAATGGCACCCTCAAGACACTGACATGTTAGGAGAAATGTGCAGCCATCCAGGTGAGTTCCCCTCTCTGAGATAAAAGAGATGCTCCTTTTTCTGGGCCCTGGTAGCTCTGGGAGTGTCATAGAAGCAGTTAGATTTATTCTGAGGACAGAAACTTAAAACAGTTTAGGGGTTTGTGCTGGGATTAGCTGAGGTTTTTGCTCTTGCTGCAATGGTACAAAAGCAAGGCACAAGCCAGCTGCAATGCTGTGAGTGGTACCTATGGGTAAAGCCTAGGAATGGCGAAAAGACTTGCAGGGTTTGTTCAAAATTTTCTCAGCTGGATCAGAATGTAGGTGTGGAGAATACCCATAGCCTTTCATGTACTTCACTCTAACTGTAGCATGAGAGCCTGTGCACTAAATTACTAAATTGCAGCATGCTTTCTGAACCTCATTTGAAAGGAATCACAGTAAGGTAAACAGTGCATTTCTTCATGCAGTATTGTAGGCTCCCTAGCCCAGTAATAGCACAGACATGGCCTTTTTCATCACCTTTTTCCTTTAAGTTCCTAATATACAATCAAGCACAGAACTAGTCCACTTTCTAAACTCAAACCCTAACTATACACAAAAAAGATATTTGGCTTTTGGTTATCTTTTCCGTAGCAAAGCTGTAAAATACTTAGGCTTTAGCAGTTTGGCTGTTAAAGATCTCTAAGAAATTAAAAATGGCAGTAATTAGAAATGGATGTTTTCCTGTATCCTATAATCAGCAATCAGAAACTGCTAGGAAAAACAGTGGTGATGTGAAATCAGTCACCATAATGTGTTTTGAGAAGTCTTCTCATTAAGAAAATAATTACCCAAACCATGAAGTATGTAGGAAAAATACATCTTGCAAATCTGGCAAATGATGAGCATGTTCCTTCTAATTTTCATCAATTTCTTCTATGAAATGGAAGAATCTTCTGAAATATATCTGTAATTGCAGCTAACCCTCCAAAGGGAGGTATCCAAGACTTATTTCTAGTGCCAAAACAAAACAGATAGTTGGCAGTCAAAGTACGCCCGCCCATAAAGTACATTTTGGTCAAAAGTAGGCAATTATGTTTTGAATCCAAGGCTCACGTCCCATCCTTAGCTCATCACAGATGGGTGCCTCATCACTCACAGCTGTCTGAAGCACGCAGATATCTCAGGCACAGTAAGGAGTGAGGAGATTGTGTGTTTTGCTGATTAGTGTGAACTTGCTTTTTATGATATCCATTTCCCACCTCACAAAACACTGACCTGATTTCCAATGTTATTCAGGATTATCCTTTTTTAAAATCCCTAGTGGGAGATAATCTCTAACTTTCACTATGGAATCAGTCTCCAGAGAAGGGAAGAAGGTCCACATTTAGGATTCCTTTGTGCCACTCTTTCAGCTCTTTCTTCTTCCTCTTCCCATGTGTTTCTATGTGCAGAAGTTATTCCTCACAGTACTCTTCACTTTTGGGCATTAAAAAAAAAACACAAAAAGTCAAAGCAGTTATATACTTGGTTAATTCTGTCCTTGAACCATCTAAGGGATCAGGAAAGAAGAAAATAGCGGTCAACATTAGCTAATAAAATATAATTCAGTCTTTACTTGGAGCTTCTCCTCTTCCAACTGCAGATGCCATCAGCCACCCATATCCACCCTAAGCATGTTTCAGAAGATCTTTTATATGCACAGATGTGATTTTTCACCAGGTCTGCCTCTTCTTGTTTTCTTCCGGCAGCACTTGTCTCAGTCATAAAAGCACTCAGCATCCCTACCACATGAAGTCTCTCATCTTCCATTCTGAACGTCAGGAAGAGCTGAAAAACCTGCAACCTCACAAAAAAAAATAAAAGAAAGTAACAATTGGAAGGCAATGACAGCTGTTAACAAACAAACCAAAAAACCAACTAATCAAAAACCTGGGATCAAATTCTGATCAGGGAAAAAATGCCAACAACTGTGCCATGGCTCTGCAAAAGAGAGAACAAAAGATTCCCATCCAAGCTTGCCATTAAGCAGAGCTCCATCCTGCAAGAGTTTAGAAACAAAAAATTACTGGGCTGCTGCAAAAAAGCTAGTTCTGAGAAGATGAGATGTTCATGGCGAAGTGTGGAATAAACACCGTCTACTTTAGGTCGGGTTTGATCATGAGTGGAGCATATACAAGAGCTCAGGAAATGCATAGCATGTTTCTCTGATACATATGGCCTCCAGCAGGCCCATGGATATCCTGCTTGATGTTGCTATGAGGGTTATGGTAGTACACAGACATTTTTTACACATTTTCCTGCTAGTTTGGTAGGGGGAACGAAGAAAGTTGTAACCACAACTTGTCGCTTACCTGACTTGCATTCAAGACACTTTTCATATTGGCTATATTTAAAAGTGTTGACAGGTGACAAATTTGCAGAAGTCAGAGATGCAGAAGGGCTGCAACATTGTCATCTCCATTCTCCCAGCAGTGCAGGACTCTCTCTCACTCATTTCCCAGCAACTTACCAGGTATCTTGTTCAAAAAGTGTTCCATCCACTTTCTCTGTGAGTTTATTCACAATTGATTGTCTACCATTGTCAGGAAGTCACAGTGAACTCAAATTGAACGAAACAAAACCTTTTCTTAGGGCTCAAAATAGTTAATTTGTTTTATTTTTCTTTAATTTCCATGCATCTCTGATTTGCTGATATCTTCCAGAATCAGAAGTTCCAAATTTACTTCTGAGAAGACTTTTCCTGGCCCACCAAAAGCAGAAGATACAGGAAATTGTGTGAGAAATGTCCATGTAGCTGTCACCATCATTTCCAGGCTGGAAAATGAGAAGAAATTTCCAGAAAATACTTCTCTGAAGAGATTCTTCTCAGTCTCACACAAGAAAATTATGCTCCAAGTAGTTTTGTATGTGAGTTTTGAAGTTAAATGTTAAAAAGGTTTACTTTGACATTTTTATGGTCTGTTTTAATTAACTGAAGCAAAACCTGCTCTTCTGAGTGATTCATTTATCCTATCAACCTTTCTATTTTTGTAAGATTAAATCAGGAAGTTCGCATTAAGCTTCCTTTCCTGGAATTCCAGTTGAACATTATTACCCTTTGTTTAGACTGTATCACTTATTCAGCTGATAAGAGCAGACTGTATTCCACTGGAGATACAAAGATTCAGCAATTTAGGTCCCTTAAGGATCTATATTTTCCAGTAAATGACTATACTGCTGTGCACTTCGGGAACTTACTGAAAATGATGACTTTTTAAATCTGCAAGCACAAAACTGTAAACCATTACAATGATGTGTCTCAGCAAAGCGTAGATAATATTTTTTGTCCTCGACAGTAGGAGGCATGTTATAGCTTTGCATCATGTAATTCTTATTACAGTCACACAGCTTGATTGTGATCTTCAGGATACAAAAGAAGAACCTGGGCTGGCAGGCAGAGGCATAAAGAGATCAAAAGGCTAGATCCTGATTCTAAGAGAATCAAAATTTGAATTAAGGAACACATTTTAAACTCTGTAGTAATTTGTCATGTCTTAAACTTTGAAGTTTTTTGTCACTTGAAATCTTAAAATCTCTAAGGGAGGTGCATTCCTAAGGAAGGAACTAAAAAATGCCAGAGATACAACTTCAGGCAGGAATCCTGAGAAAGATTTTTAGTTTAGGTTGTTGCAATGATCCTTAAAATCTGTGTATTAACAGTGATGTAAAAAAAAAATATGGACACTCTTTAATTCTGGACCGTTTTCTGAAACTACAACTTACTATATACCGCAAATATGTTTATACGTGAACATATTTTCTGCCTACATTCTTTAAATATTACATTTGCTTTACTCTGTAGTACCCTGGCTCTTCATCATATACATGAAAACTGCCTGGATTTACAACATTTTTAACGTCTTAGATAATTGGAATGTATTTGATTTGATTTCTTGTGGAGCTGGTTTTTGGGTTGTTTGGGGTTATTTTGCCTAGGACAAATTCTGACTTTGCAAACAAATTAAAACTCTTTTTTTCTTAAGCTAACATGTTAATTTCTTCTTACACTTGCACCAGAAGCAAGTAATGCTCCAGGTATAGTTCTAACATAGTCCAGCTGAATCTCAAATTCTTACTTGCTGGGATTTCCTTTAGCGGCTGGAACCAATTTATCTTTCAACATGAATTAGAGTAACAATTCTGCTTCCGTCTGCAGCCAAAGGTATCTGACATCATATTTACCTGTCCTCACAAGTGAAAGCACTGATCTATAGCCTTATGTAGGGGGCAGATTTTCCAAATCAACTAAAGTATATGGGAGCACAGTGTGCTCAGTTTATTTCTAAACTGATTCCCCCTCCCAATAAAAAAGATAAATATTTAGAAATCTCTATATTTATACAACACAGAGAGTCAGAAAATAGATCTTTATATATTTTATATGCACTTTTATGTTTGCATATATTTGTAAAATATGAAGAGAAATTAAGTCTCTGTAAAAAATACTTTTCATCTTCTCCAGACCTATCAGTCTCTAGTTCACTTGCATATGAGGCAAAATGTCTCTAAATAAAGGTAAATCATAAAAACATAATATTGTTGTGTGCAGAGGACAAATAACTCATATTCATATTAACTCAGAGGAGACTAAACCTAAAAGGGCTCATAAAATAACTTAGTGTCTAACCCTAATTATTGCAAACGGAGATCAAAAGAAGGGCTTATCAAAAGTGGAGACAGTTTATTTCCATCTTGGAACAAAGGACAAAAGACACAGTGTCTTGTCCTTTCCTTTGAGGTTTCTCAGTCTGCTCCTTTCCACTCCCTTTCCTGATAGGCTGCAACGTCTTGATGGCTGATCTTTTGGCTAAAACACGATAATCAATTCTGGGGAACATGTCAGCTACCTATTTTTATAACAGGAACAATGGAAATAGCATCACATTGTTAATAGAGGTAAAAGTGATTAAAAATACCCTCTCAAGTTTTCCTTTCTAGCTCCCATCGTCACAATGCGCTGGAATTGATCCAGAACAAACTATGACTGTAGAGACACACATTTTTACAGGAATCAGAGAATTTTTGATTCATCTTTAGCCTATGAAGGAATGCTTGTCTTTTAAAACTGCTGCTTTATGAACCAAGAATAACTAATTAGCCTTCTAATGCATGTATTTATTTCTTCAGATCACTATTTCAAAGCAAAACAGAGGTATTCATTTCTAAGTCAGTCTTGGAGAGTATATTTGTTTCTTTACAGTATACGTGTACACAGTCTGTATCAAACTGCTACAAAGAAATTTAAGAGCCTCTATTTGCTAACACTGCAGATTGCAGAGCCACATTCGCAAGTTTGTGGCATCATATGGAGTTTGCATAGTACCATATTCTGAAAGTGATACTGAGTAATTAAGTATAGTAATAGTATAGTAATTACCCACTCGTGGGTAACATCTTTAAAAGATATGTTAAATTCATGCATAGGGAAAATCGCATAGTATACACTTGGCTTTAAAAAGGCACATAAAATTCTCCAGAATTTTAAACAGGCACAGAGAGTTTTGCTCCCTGTCCAACAAAGAAACACTATTGAGCACACCAATGCAAATATCCCTAGTGTATTTTTATTTTGCTATTAAAAGAAAAAAAAAATCCCTCTGTTGATTCTGAGGTTTTCATATCCAATATAAGCTTCTTGATACAAAGATGACTAAGACAAAGATCATTCAAATAGGTTAAACTTATTTCAGTGTTACAGAGATAACAGATAAACAGTGCTTGGTGTACTTTTTTGAGACAAGCCACTCATTCAGTGCCATATATTATTAGAAATTCATTTTCTTAGCTGACACATGGACTTTTCATGCAGAAAGACCATTATGAAAAGCTTTGCTGTTCTGAGAATCTGTACTTTGATTTCTCACATTATCAGCCAGATCAGAAATAGTAGGGACAAGTGGCCAGGACATAAAGCATCAGCTTTTCATTCTTGAGAAGCTGTTCTTAATGGAATGAGTGTAAGAGTTTTGAATGAAGTGTGGTTGAGATCACAAAAATGATCTGTGAAAAAGCCTGAAAATCCATCATCTAAAAACTAAAGCCACGATCCTGCAAGCATTTGTGCACTCAAATTTCAATATATTCTTCAACCCCAACCGACTTGCATACATGAATCTGTAGGAACGCAGTTTAAATTCTTTTTTACCCTGAAATAAACAAATCCCTTTGTAAATAGGACATAATGCAAGATGAGAAACATTATTTCAAGACAAGTAAACCAACCTATCTTAATTGTCTGAGCTTTCCATTTTACTCTGCATTAGGCTATAAAATAGCTATAAAAGTGAGTAGCTCCCATTTTTTTTTATTTTATGCTGTGTGTGCTCTGACGATTTCCACTTTAGCATAACTGTTATATAAAGCAACTCTAGCAGAATTTGCAGGATAGTTAGAGACTCTATCATGTTTCATTTACTATGTTTGTTCATATCCAAGGATTCTGAGCACCCATTATCACTTGGCTCTATGGAACCACGAAATTGATTGCTAGATTTGCAATTTGTACAATTGCAGATACAGTTTACTCAGGCACAGTTCACTCAGTCTAGCAGCGATCTGGTCTCTCGTATT
>NW_009736896.1:0-10734 GCF_000703405.1 Apaloderma vittatum | reverse complement strand
CTGCTGGGAACTCAATATATTTTTCTTTCAGTTTGCATGTTTTTCCCTTTTCCCCCATTGGGGAACACTATTCAAGAGCTCTGGATCTAACGTCCCACCTGTTCTTCACTTTGGCCAATCTTGAGGAGGCAGTTGAGAACACCCCTCAGTAAGTTTGTGGATGACACCAAGTTAAGTGGGAGTGTTGATCTGCTTAAGGGTAGAAAGGCTTTTCAGAAGGATTTGGACAGGCTGGATCAATGGGCTGAAGCCAACTGTATGAGCTTCAGCAAGGCCAAGTGCCAAGTCCTGCCCTTGGGCCACAACAACTCCATACAACACTACAGACTTGGTGGAAAGCTAGCTGGTGGAAAAAGGATCTGGGGGTGCTGATCAGCAACCAGTGGAACATGAGCCAGCAGTGTGCCCAGGTGGCTGAGAAGGCTGACAGCACCTTGGCCTAAGTCAGGAAGAGTATGTCCAGCAGGAGTAGGGAAGTGATTGTTCCACTGTACTCAGCCCTGGTGAGGCTGCACCTTGAGTACTGTGTCCAGTTTGGGGTGCTGCAAGATAAGAAGGGCGTTGAGGTGCTGAAGCGAGTCCAGATAAGGGCAACAAAGCTGGTGAAAGGCCTTGAGAACATCTTACGAGGAGTGGCTGAGGAACTTGGGGTTGCTTAGACTGCTGAAAAGGATGCTGAGGGGACACGTTACCGCTCTCTACAGCTACCTGAAAGGAGGCTGTAGTGAGGCAAGTGTCGGTCTCTTCTCACAAGTTACAGCAAACAGAAAAAGAGGAAATGGCCTCAAGTTACGCCTGATGAGGTTTAGGTTAGACATTAGGAAAAACTTCTACACTGAAAAGGTTATCAAAGACTGGAACAGACTGCTCAGGGAAGTCGCTGAATTGCCATCCTTGGATGTGTTTAAAAGCCCTGGTGCTCACGGTCAAGGTTTAGAGGTGGGCCTGCTAGGGTTAGGCTTGATCTTAAAGGTCTTTTCCAACCAAAACAATTCTATGATTCTATGAAAGGAAGAGGAGATGAGGACTTCTACCCCTCACAATCACTATTGGTAGCAACTACTGACGAAGAGGGAAAAGGAAGAGAGAAATAGACGGAAAAGAAATGGAGGAAAAAAGGTGAGGAAACCAGCAGCAGTTTCTGAAAGAAACCCCTAGCTAGCATACATAACACAGATATTAGGATGAGAAACTTCCATGCACAGAGCTCTTTACATGGCTTAGGGTGAAAAAAGGTGTTATCAAAAAATAATGCAGAAAGATATCCTCCCCTTTGAATAGATGGAACACACAAAAATCCTAAGTTAGGTGGTAGCTTGGTGCTTCAGAGGCAAGGCTAAGGATGAATTGTCCCCATTGTCATTCTGTGCACTAGCCAGGAAGACTCCCACATGGCCCAAATCTCATGATGAAGTCAGCTAACTTCCTGAAATGCAACAGAAATAACAACAGGAGATAAAGTGCTGAACTCTTCAGATACCTGTGTAACATAAAGGTGAACATCATTTTTTTTTTATTTTATTCAATTTTTGTATATATTGGCAATCACATAAAATTCCTGTCTTTGATATAAAACCAGAAAGTTTCTAAAATGTATGCTTAAAATTTGTTGCTTTCAGGACAGTCCATGATTTCAGGGATCTGGCTTATAGTTTTTTGACACATGGGATTCTTGCATCCTAGGCTAAGCGGGATGTGGCTTTTACTTCCTAATAATTTCCAAATAATTTAATTCACTTCATCAGCTGAGAAATTGTGTGTTCTGACCTGTTAGAGCCTAAGTTTTCAGGATGTTCCAGGACTTTTTATGTTAGGGTTTTTTTCTCATGCTGTCACTGATTTATACTAAGGAGCTGAGAGGCAAGCATGTGGTTTCTTAGAGCTTAGGTAATTAAGTTTGTAAGGTCAATATGACATGCATGACAGATTCTAAAGAGCTACTGGTAAATCAGATGGAAAGTTCTGCATATACACCTTTCAAGTCACTGTTTATACTTCCTGACTAAAAATCAGATGCCAGGAGGACTGTTAATCTTGAGTTTTAATAGACTTTCTGTATCTGGAAAAAATAAAGATTCCCCAGCAAAGAAAACTGACACTGTTTCTCTACTCTAATGCTGCTCATGAGAAATATAATTCTACTGAGTGATGTAAAGGGTCTTGTTTCAAAGGAGAGAAAGTTCTGGTTTGGGCATGAAAGGTGCAGGGTGTCCTATCACTGTTAATCACTTGCCCCATTGATCCTAGCACAGGTATGTCCCTGGCTGCCTTGAACTCTCTGAAGTTGTGATCAAACAAAAAGGTTAGCAGAATCAGACTTTTTTTTTTCCCATGTTCCTCTTCTCAAAACAGATCCTTCTCACTTTAGATGTATGAGACAAAAAATGATCTGTGCCCTTGTTGGCACCACATCCTGAACAGCAATGTATGATGTTCATAAATTTATCTGGGGTCTATGAAGAAATAATTAGACTACATACCTGTTTAAATTTTTTTTTTTTGCACCCCTCACCATATATGTTAATGAATCATCAGTAAATCTGTGAGGAACAGAAGACCCAAGGAATACAATGACAAAAAGATTTTTAAAATAACAGAGCTATATCTGGTCCACATATGCAATTTTTCACATCCCTAAAGGACACATCACAGTTCCAGGACAGCTGGACACTTGGTGGTGATGGGGAAAAAAACCAGTTCTTCAGGATGCATTTGTTGTTATACTAACCGTGTTTTATAAAAATATGGATTGTTTGCTGTAGAACAAGTAAGCCTCTTATCTGGAATGTAAATCTGCGTTATACTAGAATAAATTACATTTAACAGTTACATGGGTAGCTCCTTAGCTCTTGCACGTTACTGTGCAACCATGGCTTCAAAAATTACCATCTACACCAGTAGAGAATCTGCTTTATTGTATTTTTTTATTTGAAATATAGAAAGTGAGTAAAGGATTTGCTCTGTTGCTTTACCATAGAATCATGCACGTTGGAAAAGACCCTTGGGATCATCGAGCCCAATCATTAACCTACTCTACAAAGCTCACCCCTAAACCACATTCCCCAACACCACGTCTAAACTACCTTTAAACACATTCAGGGATGGTGACTCTACCACCTCCCTGGGCAACCTGTTCCAATGTCTGACTGCTCTTTCTGTGAAAAAAAATTTCCTAATATCCAGTCTAAACCTACTCTGTTGCAGTTTGAAGCCATTCCAACTTGTTGTATGGCTAATTACCTGTGAGAAGAGACCAGTGACAGAACTGTTGTAAAGTTTAATATAGCAGCCAGGTAAACTCAGCTTGTCAGGTATACTGGACAAAGAAATTTAGTAAAAGCATTCTCCAGTCACCGCTACCGTCTTTGTATTTTGAAGTCTGATGAAAAAAAGAGACATTTCAGAATATGAGAGGATTCTGATTTTTTTTTTGCTTTAGTAAAAATAATGCTCCTTCACATATTCCCAGTAATAAGGAACAGTAAAAAAGTCTCTCTTTTAAAGAAAAAAATAAAAAATTATGTATTTGAAAACTGCTCTGGGCTAAGATTAGGTATAAGAGATTTGCTTTCTCAAGAACAAACGCATTTACTATGTCTCTTTTGTAAAATGATATGAAGGCAAAAGTAAAAAAAAAACCACTCAAAACCAAGCAAAGTAAAAAAGGTAGTCCTTCATAATGTGACAGTGTTGAAATATAAACTAACTGCTTTCCATGTTTCTTTTTCTTGTGGTCATGTAATAGAATATGTGCCTTTGTTTTTAAAACATGCAAACTCGTATTAACCTGTCAGTCACTTCTATGTATTGTATCATGTTCACAAATAATACCATACAGTACTCTTAGTCTCCATAACACGCTGGCATAAAAAGGGAAACATAGCATGGAGGAGGAGGAGGAAGCATTTTTCAGCTAAACTGGCCATCCATTTAGAATTCATAATCCTAAATTTTAGAGTGACGAATGAACACCCCAACAATTCTGTTACTCCTCCTAATCCCCATCAGGTCTTGAATCTGTTGACGAAGGCCAAACAGGCACTCCTTTCTGCCTGACCCTCTCCCCTTGCTATTGCTGGCTCTCATTCAAGTCAGGATCACATTTATCTGGGTAATATACACCTAATAAATCTTCCCCAACTCAGTTTGTTCTTGCTGGCAAGACAGCTAGCTTCCCCCTCCACTTCTCTCGTCTTTCCTCAGACATCATTATGGGTGTTGACACTCCAGCAAGTTACTTAAGGTGCCCTTAAGTAACTGTCTGCATGTACACACCTCCCAGTAAAAAGCAAGGTAATTGCTGCTGTAAGCTGTTTTTCAGTTACAATAAGCAAGAGCATGGGCACAGACAATGAAAGGAGCAGTCAAAGTGGCTATCTGCAAGAGGCTCTTTATTAGGCACAGTATCAGCAGAATAATCTCATACAGCACTTTCCAGAATAATCTCATACAGAACTTTCCAGTTCTCAAGGGCTTTGCAGAAGAGGCACGTATTATTCTCCGTATTTTATCTAGGGGAAAATGAAGTATGAGAAAGGGAATGGATAGACCAAGGCTGCCCAATAAGTTAAAACAGAACAAGACTGCAGATAGGTATTTTGAGTCTCAGACTAGTGTGCTGTCAAGAACATGACCAAGAAGGATCATGAATCTATCCTGACTTACACCAGGCCTGATTTTGTTCACTGGACCTATTAACATTTGTTTTCCTTCTTCCCTGTCTCTGTAGCTTCACGTTACATTAACAAAAGCTAGTCTCCACGCCATAGTATCAAGCTAGTACCTCTCTGATGAATGCTGAGGTGAAATTAGCCATCACAGTGTATATGTTCCAGTTGCCATAGTTATTGCGCTTTATTGAGTCATGGGTTTGAAATTATTTCCTGAGTCCTGGAGATTCCCCAAGGCTAAAACAGCAGCAGTCTTTCACATAATAGCTCAACTGGTCCAGGTGGATTCATGTGCCTATTTCGTCTAGAGGAAATAAGTTTAATGAATATAGAGTTCATTTAACTAAAAAGCCTTGAATCACATAAGATGGAGGCTTGAAGTAAGAAAAACTGTTCTTGAAAGGAAATTTTTCATTGTTCATAATTTTTATTTACTTATGATAAATAATATTTTTTTTTAAAAAAAAAAGAACATTCTTCCCTTCTGCTCCTTCTAAACCCAGCTGGGCACTGCATGGCTGACATGGTCTGTCCCAGAGTATCATGCTGAAAAGTCTAACATCTCATGTATTATAACAACACAGCTGCTTCAAAAAATAATTTTTAACCACTGTTTTGACATGTTTAAGGCGCCAATCTTTCAGTTTTCATCTACTTTAGTGGGCAGCTTGTACCTTACATCTTGTTTTAATGAAAGTTGCTGTTGTCTCTCTATGAAAGCTGACCTTTTTTCTTCAACAGACTGGAGGTCATGCATGAACACAGAATGAGGTTAAAAAGAAAAACAATGCCTCTTACCATTTGAATGCCTTTGGAACTGGTGGTTTTAAAGGTGGAAGGTAAAGTCTATTTGCTTAAAACAAAAAAGGAAGAGCTATGTGATTTAATAATGATACAGCTGATACAGCTGCTGTCACAAGAGCGAAGAGCAAAAAATAAGAGCAGTGGTCTGAAAAAAACCTCTTCTTTCCCAAGCAACACAAAGCTGAGATATATGTCCTACCTCCATGCTACACCATCATCAAGCTCCTCGTCTTCTGATCATTCTGTAACACATATTTTGAGTACAAGCATCCTTTGGGCTGTCATCTTCTGCCACTTCACTGTACACCGTGACTTTTAAGCACAGAGGAAGAGAAGCAAGGGTGCGAATCTGGGCATGGCTGCTGCTGTTCAAATAAGCCACAGAGAAAGGGGAGGTGGCAGGGGTGACTCCTAGTGCCACGGAGCTCTGCTGCCACAGGGCCACCAAGGCAGCTACCACAGCTAAACCTAGGGATGGTGCCTGGGCAGAGCCAAGCCTTTGAAACAGCTTTCTCTAATGGAGTCTGTTAGAGTCAGTCCCCTGTGAACTGCGTTATCTATTAGGTCTCACTGACAATACCACTCCCACCACATACATGCAGAGGTTTTAGTCCTGATAATTTTGGGTTCAGATTCCTTGCTGAGAAGCATTGATTGATTATGGAGGTCGTCTTTATCAGGAAAAGAAGAGTTATTCTGAATTTTTTAAGAACGAGGAAGAAGGGCTTTTTCTATGTGCCAAATATATTTACTCTGGATCATCTCTGAGCCTTCATCGCAAGTTAGAAATTCTAACTACCATCCCTAGCACTTCTAAGTAAGGTTTAGTTTACTCAAATCTGCTTTCCTTACTTTCTTAAAAGTTGAATTCAGATGGTTATTTTTCAAAAGGCAAATAACTTTTTTTAATGAAAAATACACCTTTTAATTGAAGGGAAGGCAGACCTGTTAACAGTAGAAAATTCTGCAGCCTTCAAAAAACAGACCATCACCAGTGATAGCATCTTAAACACATAATGGAAGAGATACCCTACAACTCCACCAATTTCTACAAACCAGTGGTATTCCGTGTAAGCTAAGAAACTTACCCTCTGTGTTTAAAATGGAGTGAAAATACTTATTTTCGCTTTTCCTCCTATTTCAGTTTACCTGCACTTATATTTTATCTTTGACAAACTCTATAATCAGTTTTTGTTTCTCATCCTTTTGTGCATCATTCTTAAGTACAGTGTGAATTTGGTAATTTCTTTTTCAGTCTGAACTGTTGAACTCACAGATTTTTAGAAGACGTTCAAAAGCAGACAAAATTATAGAGCTCACTGATCTCTTATTTTAAATTAGTCAATCATATGCACCACAAAGAATAAGGTAAAGGTAATTTGCTTTATTGTTTACACAAGAAAGGAGAAAAAACCCTTAATGTTGCCTGGGATCAAATACAAGTAAGAATTTCCTATACATGACAAGTTGGTAATATTTCTAATACTGTTTATTTCTAAAGGAAGATTTCTAGAGCAGAGAGTCCATCAATTACAAGCAGTAGAGCAGCACCTATGTTTATGCAATATAATGACTTTACTGTGTATTTTTTTTAAAAGTACTTTGGAAAGATGCTTTCATTTTGTGATTCTCTAGTAGGCAAAACAACAGCTCTCCTTCTCGGAAAGCAAGGCACTCTTAACACTGCTTATCTCTGAGAAGTGATAGTGCAAACACTCTCTGTCAGGAGGCTTGTGCAATTACAGACTCCTTTAAATAATTACTTTTCAGTAAAGTCGAGTGCTAGAAAATGCAAACTTAATTATTTCACTGACAATGGTTGGAACACGAAGGCCCTTTGGACTGTGGAAATACTACACACAAATACTCCAGTCGACAAGGAATCCAAGGCTAGAGCCAGAGGCCTGGAAACTTGGGCTGAAACTGCTCCATAATCTATCATGCTGTTGCTAAGAGGATATTAATACTAGCGTTTAGAATTGCAATCATGTGTCTGACAATCCTGTGTTTGTACCAGCAGGTCAGTTGACTAATGACAAATCAGGACTTCTCTGTGTACTGCACTATTCAGAAGAAAAGGGATGACAAGGATACAGTTAACCATTAAGGCATTTGGGCCTGGGAGGGAAAACAGAGGACAATCAAGTCCTTATTATTAGATGCTGTCCTGCGAATCACTCCCTTATGCAGTTACAACAGAAGGAGAATTCACCTTTTAAAGTGAATAATTGTGCCTGTCGGGCAATCCTTTACAATTACTTTACCATCCAAGGAGAGCTCATTGATTGCATTAAGGATAACAGTACTCCACAGAAACAATCCTCTTAGGCAGGCTACTTCTAAAATCCTGTGTCTCTGTCAGGCAGCTGCCTGCTCTTTGAATAGCCACAGAGATAAAGAAATAAAAATATTAAAGGCCAAAGCTCTCCTGATTTCACAACACTCTCTAAAGCTGGATGAGTGATTAGGGTGGTAGTAGCCTGCTAAACACCCATGCCTCAGGTGGAATGCTCCTCTGAGCACGTTTTATAGGGAAAGGGAGACTGGTGCCTCCCTTTTCAGTTCCAAAAAAACGCCTGCTTAAGCAGCCCTATAGAATTCCAAGTTAAAATGCAAGCCAGAGAGACTGCGTGTCTTCAAGGGTTGATAACAAACTAGAATCAAAGCCTTTCTCTTTCAGATTACCAGAAAGAATCTAATCCAGGTCAGTGATAATCCTCCAGCATCTCTTTAGCGATGATCCCAGCAGACAGACTACTCCATCACAAATGTCACTGGTTTTGACATTGCTGAGAGAATCCACAAAAACTGAATGAGGATGGGATTCCTCTACAGTGGGAGCCGATTAGCTTTGCAAGCAGAACAGGGGAGCTGAGCTAAAGCACAAACACAGTGTTTTATCATCAGCATCGTCATTCATTTGTTATTTTACAAAGCGGCAGAGGTGACAATAACAACCCTTGATTTAACTACTGAGAGTTTCCCATTTCTCTGTCTGGGCCACATTGTCTAATATTTACCATTCTCATGGCTCACCTCTTCCAGAACCCTCAAACATAACTCTGACTTCAAATTCATGTTTTTCATCTATCACACAATCCTCTCACTTCAGTTTTCACTTCACTGCCGCACACACCTCCTCCTCTCAGTCTTAGATTTTTTCGCTTCCCTTTCACACTGCCAAGACCCCCAAACCCTTCCCATTTTTTTTCTGCAGAGTAAAAGTCCATTCTCTCCTTCTTCAAAAGCTTCCTGTGGGTCCTTTACAAAAGCTTCCTATACAGAGATGCAGGCCTGGTCCAGGAAGCAGCCTTGGCAGTCTGTATTTACAAGAACAAACCCTGCTTTTTACCCAGGGTATTAACTTGACAGACGCTGGTCTCCTGGTTCCAGAGTTATCATTGTGATGGAAACACCTTAGTACCAGCATGCTTTCCTCCATGTTCTGGATATTTTTTTCCCTTTTCTTCCCCTTCTTCCTTTTCAGGATGCTTATTGGAGAAATATTTTCTCTCTTTTGTAGAATTCAGGCTCTGATAATCACACAGGAGGTGCAACCAGCGTTTTACATCTTGTCATGACTATTCTGTCACTTCCTTATCTACCAATTGCATAAAGCTATAGCAACACAGACAGAAAGCCAATTAGACTGGGATTATCTTGTCTGTTCAGCAGCTGGGGCATAGTGTATCTCTGTCTTACCTGTGTCAGCGTTAAGAATTCACATTTTATGGGCCCGATTTACCTTGTAAACATACACCCTGTTGCCTCAGAAAAAGCATTCAAAAATGCAGCTAACTGTGACTATGACAGAAAGACATGGAGTGAGCTTACATATGAAGAGGTAACTGATAAAAGGGGTAACATATGTAAAGTCAAGTTTGAAGATATAGTGCAATTCCACCCTCTTTTAGGCTATTAAAGTAAATTAATGACCTGGAGCTGCGTGGAGGTTTCCAGAAACAACACTATAATAGCCAACTGGCCACAGTTTGCAGCCTATAGAACAGGGAGATGTTTATTTTTCAGCAAATTGCCTGCTCAGGCACCACACTATAATATACTCTATATCTGAGAGATAATAGCACAGAAATGACAACTGAATCTTAGAATAACACCAGCAAGTATAAAATATGATGTTGGCTTGGAAGAAAATGAACCAATCATAATCTTTGATGGAACCCAGCTACTTCCAAAATTTCACAGTACTCTTTTCCACGCTGAGAGTATGGCAGCTGCTCAAAAGTGGCTATTTTGTGCCATTTTAAAGCCTTGAATGAGAGCGTCGACTAAGAAATAAGCATTTGAGCAATCTTTTCAAAATATACCGGGCTGTTCATGGTGTAGGAGCGACTCCCGGACACTGAGCTTTGCTTCACTATCTGCAAGCCGTGCCTCTGGCTGTGCTGTGGTCCCCGTAGGGAAGTGCTTGGTTTCCATCCAGGTCCAGACTGAGACTTTGATGGTGTGCAGGCATTTTCAACGTTTCGCAGCACTCTTCCACAGGCTGCCCTGGGGAGGGAGGCACCAGTAATCCCCTGGGCACCCTGCACGCCTGGCTTCAAGGCTGAAGGGTGGATACCAGGAAGAAGGGGGCCAGACTCTTCTCAGTGGTGTTGTGACAAGACGAGGGGCAGCTGTCACAAACTGGAAAACAGGAGCTTCAAGCTAAAACCTAAGGAAACACTTCTTTGCTATGAGGGTGACAGAGCACTGGCACAGGCTGCGCAGAGAGGTTGTGGAGTCTCCTTCTCCGGAGACATCCAAAACCCGCCTGGACGCATTCCTGTGTGACCTACTGTAGGTGATCCTGCTCTGGTAGGGCGGTTGGACTAGATGATCTTCAGAAATCCTTTCCGACCCCTACTATTCTGTGATTCCGTGACTTTGTGTGAAGGCTCAGCATGCCCTGATACCTAAGGGCTGCTCAAGCCTTCCCAACTCAATTTATACCACCACAAAGCTGCTCTGCCTTCTCTGTTAGCCTTCTCCTTCACGTTCCCTGGGAAAAGCGTTCATGGCTGCTTTTTCATAAAAGTTGCCATTGCCTAAAAAGCCAACATTAAAATCACAAAGTGTTACCTTTGGTTTGTGAAGTTACCCTTGACCACTACCCCTAAGTGCGTATGGAGGGAGGTTAGGAAGGAGAGGGGGGATAGGAAGGGAAGGTGATGGGTGTCGCTTTCTGCATGTATTTACGGGTCGTGACCAGGTAAACGCTTCCACCCCTTTCTCGGAAGGAGGGGTGGGGATCGCGGGG
>NW_009736895.1:0-20527 GCF_000703405.1 Apaloderma vittatum | reverse complement strand
TTTAGAAAGATGGCTATAGTAATACTCCTAAGTGAAAATAAAGAGTGGTAAATTTTTAGTACGACATTTTTCTCCCCTTTCCATACCAAGTCCTCCTAATATCCTAAAATTCATTTAATATACTGTACTTTTTGTTTCGTAAAGATTGATTCTCTGCAACTTAGGGTTGTAGAGACAACAACTTAAATAAGATGCTCTTCACTTCTTAATATATACATAATTCAATAATATTTTTTTTTGACCGATACAGTTCACCTTATACTCCAATATTTATTTTTTACTTGAAGTGGTATATAGAAGATCAGTTAAATGGAGAAAGTGTTACTGTTTCAGGAAATACATTTTCTTTATTGCACAGTGGTACTATTACTTAATCTGGCATTTTTTGGAAGTTAGTGTACTTTAATCCCTCACCACTAATCAGAGACTCAGGAGCTCAGTATCCGCAAGGGAGAATAATCCTTTCTGTACATCGTATTTGTGATTCTCTTTTATCACTTACAACACATCACTTTGTGTCTCATATAACGTCACAATAAAATCCAACTTTCCTTATAGTGATTGTACACATTGCCAGAACTAAAGCTACGGGATTTGGAGTATGGAATAGCCCAATAATATCAGTAGAAGAATAATATTAAATAATTTTTCTTTTTTTTTGCTAGCATGAAATACCAAAAAAAAAAAGAAGATAAGGGATAGAGGTTAAACAACTGTGTTATCTAGAAACTATGGGACGCCAGCATTTTCTTTCTGCTTGAATTCAAGGATTTCATCATTTGGCTGTTACACATCAATGGTGACACATAATTTTCCGTGATATACTGTTATTTTAATATAAGCTATAATATCTATATCAGGCTGTTGAATATGAGCTAATTTTATGATGTATTTTATATCTGTCCTTCCTTATAAATGTCCAGACTGATCTATATTTACACAGTAGAGAGAATGGGAAAGTTGAGATAAAAAAAAAATTTCAAAGATTGAGCAAAGTGGACTTTTCTAGTTGAAGTAAAGCAGACAATGGCAAGTTTTGTCACATCTGTGTGGAATTGTGCTGTATGGTGAGGGTCCCTTAGACGGTGTTAAACTAATGTTGTTACCTTCTCAGGGCATCATTTATGGATAATGGCATTGTGCATAACTGATTCTCTCTGCAATTACAGTTCTTTCCAGAGATTTTCTTTAGTTCAGACTAAATTCATATGCAGGGATGTACTGTATGTTGTCTGAACAGGTATTATTTGACCTCTGAGATGACTGCATGTCAGGGCCTGGGAAATGATTTAGGCTTTTTAGTCTTTTGCACACAAAAAAATGACACTGCAAAACCCAGAGGTGGATTTCTTACAAGTAGTAGAACAACAGGCAGTTATTTTAGCCAAATATCGAAATAAAGATGTCCAACATCTAAGGGATGTGGTCTTTAAACAGTAAAGGAGAAACGGGATGGGAAGGAAGAGCATCCAGCCTTCTTTGTAGTAACTTAATATGGATGCTCTGTAACGTACAAGCTTATGCAGCAAGTACTGGGTGATACCTTTCTTTAGCAAACCAAGTCCTGTTCTAAGTCACAGAATCACAGAATGTTAGGGGTTGGAAGGGACCTCAAAAGATCATCTAGTCCAGACTCCCTGCCAGAGCAGGATCAGCTACGGGAGATCACACAGTAGGTCACACAGCAACACATCTAGGTGGGTTTTGAGTGTCTCCAGAGAAGGAGACTCCACAACCTCCCTGGGCAGCGTGTTCCAGTGCTCTGTCACCCTCATAGTCAAAAAGTTTTTTCTGATATTTTTATGGAACCTCTTATGTTCCAGCTTGTACCCATTGCCCCTTGCCTTATCATTGGATGTCACTGAAAAGAGCCTGGCTCCATCCTCCTGACACTCCCTCTTGATGTATTTATAAACATTTATGAGGTCACCCCTCAGTCTCCTCTTCTCCAAGCTAAAGAGACTCAGCTCCTTCAGCCTCTCCTCATAAGGGAGATGTTTCACTCCCCTCATCATCTTTGTGGCTCTGCGCTGGACTCTCTCAAGCAGTTCCCTGTCCCTCTTGAGCTGAAGGGCCAAGAACTGGACACAATATTCCAGATGTGGCCTCACTAGGGCAGAGTATAGGGTCAGGAGGACCTCTTGTGACCTACTAGCTACTCCCCTTCTAATACAGCCCAGGATGCCATTGGCCTTCTTGGCCACCAGAGCACGTTGCTGGCTCATGGTCATCCTGCTCTCCACTAGAACCCCCAGGTCCCTTTCTCCTACACTGCTCTCCAGTGCAGTCCTGATTACTCTTACTATGAGTTAGTATGAGCTTTCCTTGGCCTATTATAAATTTTATGCCTGTTTTGGGGTGATGGAAAGTATTATGGAAATGAAATATTGTCCATAGCCTCTAGTACTAAATATTAGTTCCCTGCATGTGATTTTGGAGGATTGAGCTTAATGGTCCATTTTGTTCAGGTCCTTCTTCTCTGACATTCCTTTGATTTGGATTAATCGATAGCATAACAAATAGAAGGGGTAAACATGGATAGCTCAGATGTGAATCTGTTGCAGAAACTGTGTTTGTTTATAATGTCCCTCTAAAAAGAGAAGAAAGACTTGGAAAGGTACATTTTTGAATGCTTACATTTAAATAATGTTGCTGGGACTTTTGAAATGTAAGATTAAATGTAAGATATACTACTTGGTCATGTTTTAGTAGTTGAAGATCTCCTTCGCTCACAATTAGTGTGTAAGCTGGAAAGGAATGAACTTGGAATCATCTGCACACACAGATCTTCCTCACAATTCCAGCTGATTGCAAAATCTAAAGTGAAGCTAGCTCCTTGTCTCTCACCCACTGGGACAGTTTAGGACAACAACGTAATTTGTGTATGTTTATTAGGCATACACATGCCTTTGACATATCTATAAACTCTACATACCTGTATATGTAAACTCATATGCCAAAGGT
The DNA here is from genome assembly GCF_000703405.1 of Apaloderma vittatum. Classification (NCBI taxonomy): domain Eukaryota; kingdom Metazoa; phylum Chordata; class Aves; order Trogoniformes; family Trogonidae; genus Apaloderma; species Apaloderma vittatum. The sequence goes on along the minus strand of NW_009736895.1, from coordinate 17,563 downwards.
ACTAGTCCAAATACAATCCAGATTTATCCTTGTTGTAAGATCGTCACATGCAAGCTCTTCAATGCTAAGATTCTCTTGCAGAGTCTAATAGAATAATAAAATTTTAAGAACTGAGATAGGATGAGAAGAACAAGTGAGCCTTAAAAGAGCACTCATAGCTTTTCAAAAGCCATTGGTTATCAGTCTGAAGACTCACATTCCTTATTGGAAATGGAAACCATATGCTTTGTTTTGTGAAGAAATTATGAAACCATATTTGTTAGAATCCAGTTTTCTACACAATGCTAATCTTTTGAATGCCAGTGAAGTACAGCAGTCTTAAAGGTCATGAAAATGTGCTAAGGAAACACTAAATGACCATGTGAACATATGACCCTATGAATAAGAACTAGCCTTAAAAAAATCACCCTCTAAACATTTTGTAAAGAAATTAGGTTGTCTTCATTTAACAGATGAGGAGAACTGATGTAAAGCCTCATGCAGAAAAATCCTAAAGCAAGTAACTGTCTTTAAGCAGCTTTCTGAGCTTATCTTTCAAGAGTTTAGACTGTAATTGACTGAAAATCTATAGCACTGTTGCCTATTGAAGCATGTTTCCTGATCACGTTCATGCACCTTAATCACAGGACTTTCCTATCTTTGTAGAAAGTTAGTTGTCTCCGTATCTGCAATTACTTAACATAACCTGACTAATCCTGAGGCATATGGAGCCAAAATGAAGTCGGTATGAAGATCAATAAATAAAACATTTATGAAGTGTAATTCAGCAGCATGTGCCATTGTATCTCTAAAACCTCCCGTATTTTAATAGAACCTTAGATCAGAGATTTGGAGACTGTGTAAGAAAATGTGTTGCTTGCTCAGTTCTGTATCAAATATCTTTTCAGGACAGCATGAACAAAAAATTATTTTGATTGAAACAACCTTTGAAGCAAACAATGACTTTGAAGGTCAGGAAAACATTGTCTTATCTGTACTATGGCAGCTGCATATATTTTTTATTGTTTCTGGTCTTAAATTAGAAGCTATTTGGAAGGAAAAAAGCGATCTTAAGTAAAAAGTTCAGGGATAGTGGTCTGCTCAATGAGTATGTTTTTCACACACCTCTCATAAATGTACAAAAAGGCAAATGATGTAAATTATCTATAGTATAGTGGATTTATAACAAAGCATTTAAAAACTTTGAGGAACACGATACAACTAAACTGACAATGAATATATTTGTGATCATGAATATGCAATGAGCAGCTGAAGTGGGACTTCAGGAGTACTGTTGTGAATGTTTAAAAGCATTGATGTCACATAAAAATACATGTATCTTTCTATACTAATCTTTCATTCCAACAGGCAACTTTGAAGTGCTGAGGGCTAAGTGGAAGGCAGCACTTGTGTGTGACTGGCAACAGAGTCTGCTATTGCCCAGAGGCATAGGGTGAAGAAAAAATGGATCTGAAAAGCCACAGCTAAGAACTTACTAGCAATAAGGATTAGCTCCATAAAACACTTTTTCTTACTTCCCTTCACGTAAATGACTGAGGCAGTGGGATGGCTTTTCTCTGTTAACTAGAGGTTGTCAAGACCTTGCTTCTTAGCCAGCTCTTGAAGCAATGAATCTGGAATGCAAACCAAGGTTCTGATCTATGCTTATGCACAGAAACCCACGGTGGTAACATTTCTACTTAACAAGGAGCACCTGAAGTTCAGTTCAGATGTATCCCACTATTAATTTCTTACTCTGATTTTATTCAGTTCATACTTTACGGTATTAATCGCATCTTAATGCCTCAAACTGGACATCCATAAAACAATGTGCTGTTCCTGACTCTTTGAAAAAAAGCCAGAACAAGTGACTCTCTGCTAGCTCCATCAAAGGCATGATTGGAAACCAGTCCTTCTCTATGTTGTCTCACCTTGGAAATGCCACCTTTATCTGCAACAACTTTTCTTACTGTCTTCATACCTCTATGTAACAGTAGGATAAAATTTCTGTAGATGATAGCCTCCAGCAATTTGTGATATTGATTCATACTCAAAACCAAGCAGGAAAAGCACTCCTGTCTTCACATGGTTAAAGACTGATAAGTGGGCACAGGATGGATTTTTCAACCAGTCAAATATAGGATAAAGCATAGCTGAGGGATGTGTTATCTCAGTGTGGGAGAAGAATCCAGGAGAACTTCTAAACTCCAGATTTTGGGGAGTGGTTCAACCACAGTAAACTTCATGATGCCTGAAGTGCTCCAGAACATGCTTCTCTCCATCCACTGGCAAAACTTTGATCTTATCTTTGAAATGGATGTCTTTTGTTCATGACTTGATCTGACCTTGTCATAGGCAGTGCTGTATGAGAAGGAATACTGGGGAGCTATATGTGAACACTGGAGAATCTAAAGTCCCTGCCATCTGGACTATTTCCCTCATGGTAACCTGTAACTCTGCTCATGCATACCAAGTCCATTCTGAATTTATGTCCCATTACCATATACACCTTTCTCATACAAAGGATTTTCTTGCTGTAACAGGAGCAACTTACTTCGAATAATTTGACTGCCTCCCTGCAGCTGACACAGACCATTTGGAGCACGACTTTTAAGGAGGAACAATGGCAACATAATTCTTATGGCAGGTTTCTTAGGGAATTTGACTCCCTTGTCTGGGGGTTTGAGTTTGTGTTTGCTCCACTTGGCTGCATGCACACATGGGTTTTAGCATCCATAGGTGTTACTTCAGTGAGGTGTGTCCAGAATATGAAAAGTTTATGTATGTATAGTTTGTGCTCACGTCCGGCATAATTCTCTGTAACAATTTTAACAGAATGACAGGAAAGTGCTTTCAGTTCAAGAGAATGTTTTAGCATTTGATAAACTCTGTGTACATGCTTAAGTTCTGGCATGAATAGAAATGAGAACAAGAAGTTTCATGAAATAGAAACGTGCCAGAAAATGACAACGGTGTGACTGGTGCTGCATTCGGCTAATTGCTGTGTACTTCACTGTTGACAGAGAAGGAAGTACTGCCCCACTGATGTATTTGACAATGTAGACATGTTGGGGGCTGGGCTTTAGTTTGTTCAGGTGAGTTGCTTTGAATTACATTTTTTGTCTTTAAATTCAACATCTATGTGGGTTTTTTTACCTATCTGTTCGGGTTGTGTTCCCATATACTTCTTGATAATATTTGCTTATAAGTCTCTCTAGTCTATGAAGTAATTTGGTTTATAACATTTACATTCCTATAGCTTCAGATTCCTTGCACAGTCTCTAGGAAAAAAAAATTTCTTGGTTACAAGAGTTTTGAAAAGTTGTACTAAAAGAAATGTCTTGAGGAGCCTTTAAACTTTAGTGGCATTTGTACTACTACGTTTTGACATTTTCAGATTTTTTTTTCTTTGCTTGTATTTTCAATCACACTGTCACATCCTATATTATGTGAATCACTGTTTATCTTTTATATTTGGTTCATTTTCTTTTAGGCCCAAAATGAGTTTTGTGTTAAAATCTTATCTCTGTCTTTTTGGTTGTTGCTCACTTTCCTGTGAGGAAAGAACTGCGGTATAAGGCTGTGGAATATCCCCCTGGAATTAACTCCCTAAACAATAATTTATCTGTGGCTTCATCTGTCATAAAATCATACAATCATTTAGGTTGGAAAAGACCTTTAAGATCATCAAGTCCAATTGTCAACGTAGCAATGCCAAGTCCACCACTAAGCCACGTCAATAAGCTCCACATCTACATGTCTCTTAAGTATCTCCAGGGATGGTGACTCAATCACTTTCCTGCGCAGCCTGTTCCAATGCTTGATAAACCTTTTGGTGAAGAAATTTTTTCTAATGTCCAAATTGAACTCCCCCTGGCTCAACTTCAAGTGTGTTGAACGAGAGCTTTGAGGAACAATTAGCATTTTGTTTTATAAAGTATCATTTCTCCTGTTTTGAACCTGAATGGTTTTGAGGAATTTTACTTAGAAGTACCTAGAGCCTAATACATGAGAAACACTTGTCTCATTGTGGACACTGCAGAGCTTAATGTAGAGTTTGCGACACAGAGCTGGTGTCCTAGTTCATCATAAAGAGGGTGCCTAATGGTGTAAGGTAGATTTAGTCCTTATTTCAGAAGGTGTGCTCCACCAAGTTCCTAGCATAGCGTTCCAGGCTAAATGCAGTGTAAAAGCCAGTGTATTCCCCTGTTTTACAAACCAAGAACAAGGGCCTGGACTGCAAGCTCTTACCTATCAGGAGGCAGCAGCCATGATTGCATTTGTAACTGTGTTTTGATTAGAGCTTTTAGAAGGTTTTTGGGCTTGAATTGACTTACTGCCTTTTCTTTATTCCTCTATGTAAAAGTTTGTTAAGGTGAGTGAAAAAGCCCTTAGAAACCATACTCTTCTGCAAGGGGTGTTGTTGATGAGTTCGCTGCTAGCTGAAGGGATGTACAGCTGAGCTGAGCTAAAGGCTCTTTGCTGCCAAAAAGGCCAATCCTTTCCCAGTAACAACTCTTCTCTGAACCACCTCAGTTTCCTTTTCCTTTAGGCAAGTGCCAAACATGCTGCTCTTGTTAATTAAATCAACTTGGCAGTGGTCAGTATATTCAGTGAGTACCTGAAATATTGTAAGAAAAGTGTCAGCAGCACGTGATCCAGGAAAGGGCAGGTGTCAGATAATGGAGGAGACTGTGGTGTGAAAAGCCATTGGCTTAGAGTAGGAGCATACTGAGTTCTTAACAGGCCTATCAAATATAGCACAGAGCTAACTTAAAGCTCCTCTTACCTTAGCCTCTTTTGTAGTGGTAGACCACAAGAGAATTAACTGCATGAAGTGATTTTGTGATCTTAGTCAGGGCTGATCCAGAAAAACCTATCTGCTTCTTAAACCACTTTTCCACAGGAACATTCTGCCTTGCTTCTTACACCTTGTCCTCATAAGAAAAAAAAAAAAAAGCTCTTCTAATCTCTTCCATGGATTAGAGCTTTCCCCTAGGGGTGGGATAGGGGTCACAGTTGCATATCCCTTAAGTCACAGAAGCAGAAGTTTTCTCTAGAGCTGGAATTCACAGTGGCTGTTTTGTTTCATTCTCATTCAGCTTTATGTTTTTTCTTTCCTGTTTTCCAGTGCACATTATTAGGCTTTACTCGCTTAACTTCCATTCCTATCAGTGGAAAATATAAAATTCAACCTGAATTCCCAGAGTGCCTATGGAAATTACTTTCCTTATTGCATCCTATGTGAAAAATAGTGATATTGCCTTTTAAAGAAGAGTTCTGTGACCTACAGACTGGTTCTAGACAAAGAAATAACATTGTCTTATTTTCCTTCTCTGCTCCCTCTATTTCTTGCAGATATTTGAGACAAGTCAGGACTTTGAAAGAACGAGATAAGTTTGAACTCTCCAGGTCAATCATTTTGTGTCATCATCTCATTTGACTGAACAAGTAAAGAATGTGACATTAAAACAAGAAATCCAGTATTATCTATATGTCCTTTTACATTTTTCATCATAGCAAAAGCTGTCATGACTAGCAGGAGTTGATGGAAAGATGCGCTGCTGCCTGTGTTTCTTCTCTTTTTTGTTACTATGTGCTCTCTAGTGGTACGTAAATGTCCTAATAATAATCGCACAAAACATAATTTGCCCAAATAAAAGCTTTAAACATGGACTCCTTTATTTTCCTCCGAATCAGAAAGTCACAGAACTGTTCTTAGCATCATCCATACATTAGAGAAGGATCTAATTAAGGAAGTTGTCTATTGTTAATTTTATTGTGCACAGTACCTATATTCCCTCTAAAGATAACCACAGACGTCTGATTCTATAATGAAAAACATCAGAAAAAGAATATTATTTAAATGAGATTTCTATAATTGTAAAACTTATGATTTAGAAACAGAGAAGATGTTTGGACTACATCTGTATCTTGCCAAGACTGAATTTTCTGATTGGATTGCTTTCCTTAGGGCACATAGCTTGAACAGTTCTGAAATTATACTGTGCTACCTTGAAGTGTATGTAGCCATTTTCTTCTCTAATCAAACTACTTTTAATTACTTGTGATCAAGGAAATTTATTTGATTCTCTAACTTATGTTCCTGTAATTGTAAGCAAGTGATTTTCTCTTTGATCATTACACCTTGAAACCAAGCACTTATCTTAATGTTCACTGTTGATTTGGATTGGTTTTGTAGTTTCTTTCTGTTTGCGTCTAGTTCAGAGTCTTTGCATTACATGTTAATGAATATCTAAGGACTCTGCTCACTGCTGGAATATTAACTGGCCAATCTGGGTCTCCCTGTCTGATGTATCCTGATGATGTATGAAAACAGGAGCTTTTCCCAACCTGGCTGTTTCAAGAAGTAGTGCTGAGCACAAGTTCAGTAGGGTGTAAGCAGATTCACTGGGTGGTGGAGGAAGGAAAAGTAACAGGTTAACAGCAGGAGACCTTCCTCTACCGATAATAATGCATTACTCTTTTCCTAGCTGGCTTGATTGTGTCATCTTTGGCAATGTTTATTGCTAGATGTTAAAACATCCTTCTTCCCTTTCACACTTATGTGCAATGTCTTTTAGATAGCAAAACACACCCGCATTTCCTTCCTCTGGCTTCCTCATTATGTCAAGTTCTAAACGTGTATAAATTAGTCAATGCTATTTCTTCACAGGTTTTTTGTCCTTTCACTCTGCGAATAATTTTGCATTGACTTTTATTTCCCAGTGACATTTCACTTGACTAGCTCCTCAACACATTTCTGACATTCTAATGTTTCCAGTCTCCTTCATATTAATAACTCTATTTGCTCTGATGTTTATATTGGTTTTCTATTTTTGAACAACTGAATGCATGCAATTAAGATGATAGTTTCATACCTGTCAGATAATTGAATTAGATCTGCTTAGAAATAAGAAATCCACTTAGAAATCCACTGGATTCTGATGGCTTAAATTGATATGTTTTGACTGCAGTTTGTCAGTCAGTTTCTGAGGCTGATATGTCAACCAGGCTAAAATGGACTTTTTTCCTTTAAACAAAGCAAACAGTAAAGATTTTATTTTTCTAGGGTATTCTCCTATCCCTTGCCCTTCTGTTTTCAGGAAAAGTGATTTGTAGCCTACTCTTTTTTTAAATATACCTAGGAGCTTTTTGTAGCTTGCAAAAAATAATAATACCAAGTTTAGGACAAACTTTGGGGTTTGAGGTATACTGTGAGAATGGGTCAGAACTGTTTGCTGTGCCACTTTGCTTTTCACATGCAGCTCGAAAGTAACCATCCCATCAGCATGTGAAAGCTCCCAAGAGTCTCTCAGCAGACAAGAAACTGGACTTTCTGTTTCACAGGCACCCCGGGGGTCACTTAGCACGTCAGGGAAGAGTTACCTATGTCAGGAGGATGCAACAGTAGTGCCACAAATGAGTTCCTTTGGGTTTTTGCAGTCAGTATTCATGTGTCTCAATGCTGATGAAGCTTCTCTTGCTGGAAGCGTGATGACACTGTGGGTAGCATGGGCTATGATGGCTTTAGTAGTTGCAAATCTGACTAATTTTATAAACACATGAAGGGAAGAATGGGTATAGACGAAGGTCTAATGATTAACTATACAGGTAATAGTTCAATTTGTATGCTAAACTAAATTAAATTAGATTTATTATTCCCTTTTAAGTTGCGTGTGTAATGGAAATAGAAACACAATCTTCTTAATGTCTCTATCCTACAAATAAGACACTAGAGCTAAAATAGAAGGGAGAATGAGAAAGCGGAAAACATTGTTTACAAATATATGGACAGCTGTTTTGCAAGCAGAGAATGTTGCAGATTCCCACTATTAGTTCTATATTCTCTTGCAGAGTGAATGCTTGACAGTTGTCTTATCCTAACAATACAGTCATCAGTATGATTCTCCTGCTGATCAGTTTATAGCTCAACTTACTGATACTGGAAACTCTTTTGGCAGGATAGGATATCTCAGGACAGATATGCTAATATTTGAAAAGCTGGATTTAGTCACAGAATCACAGAATTGGCTAGATTGGAAAAGACCTCTAAGATTGAGTCCAATTATTACCTTAACACCGACAAATCCTTGAGAAAACCATATCCCTAAACACTATGTCTACACTATTCTTAAATACCTCCAAGGATGGTGAGTCCAACACTGTCCTCAGTAAATCTGTTCCAATGTCTGATAACTCTGTCAGTAAAGAAATTCTTCCTAATATCCAATCTAAACTTTCCTTGCTGTAACTTGAGGCCATTTCCTCTTGTCCTATCACTTGTTACTTGGTTGAAAACATTGATGCCCGTCTCTCTACAATGTTCTTTAAGATACTTGTAGAGAGTGAGCCTGCTTTTCTCCAGAATAAATAATCCTAGTTCCCATTAGCTGTGTTTCATAAGACCTTTTCTCCAGACCCTTCAGCAACTTTATTGCTCTCCTTTCAACATGCTCCAGCACCTCAGTGTCTTTCTTGTAGTGAGGGGCCCAAAACTGAACAGAGGATTTGAGGTGTAGCCTCACCAGTGCTGAGTACAGGGAAATGATCACCTCCCTTTTCCTGCTGGACACACTATTCCTGATACAGGCCTGGATCCTGTTGGCCTTCTTGGCCACCTGGGCATGCTACTGGCTCATACTCAGCTGATTGCCCAGCAACACTCCCAGGTCCCTCTCCGCTGGGCAGCTTTCCAGCCTCTTGTCCCCAAGCTTGTAGCACTGCTGAGGGTTGTCGGGGCCATAGGGCAGTACCCAGCAATTGTTCATATTGAAATTTGCAATTTTTCATATTGCAATTTTTCATATTGAAATTTGTTAATTGGTTTTGGCCCATTGGTCCAGCCTACGTAGATCGCTCTGCAGAGCCTCCCTACTCTCAAGCAGATCAACACTTCTACCCATCTTTGTGTGTAATCTGCAAATTTACTGAGAGTGCACGAGATCCCCTGTAGATAGGGTTAATTTTCACTGGAGGCTGGAAGCCAGGGTAGCTGAACCAAACTAGCCACTAGCCAAGGGGATATTCGATACCATCATGACATCATGCTTGGGAGCTGGCTGGGGAGAGGATCTCTCTCTTTTCCACCTCTCCATCTGAGAGCTCGTCGCTGGGTTCTGGGAGGTGAGACATCTGAATTACATATTACTCACGTTATATGATATCTAGTTAAACACTGCTGTTATTACTGTTATTTCGCTGTTATTGTTGTCAGTTATGTTTCATCAGTAAACCAGACTGTTTCTATCTCAACCCCATGAGGAGCCTGTGGCTCCTTACGGGCTCTCCTCCTCACTCCCGGTATGGAGGTAGCGAGCAAGGGAGCGACCGCCTGGTTCTTTTGTCTCTCCCTGCTGGTCAGTCAGCTTGAACCATGACATCTCCTAATCTAGATCATTGATAAAGGTGTTAAACAGGATTGGCCCCAGTACTGAGCCCTGGGAAACACCATTTTTGACCAGCTGCCAACTGTATTTAATTCAATTCACCACTACTCTTTGGGCCTGGCTGTCCAGCCAGTTTTTTACCCAGGAAAGTGTATGCCCATCCAAGCTGTGAGCAGTCAGTTTCTCCAGGAGAATGCTGTGAGAAAAGGCGTCAAAGGTTTATTAAAGCCCAGATAGTTAACATCCGCAGCCCTTCCCTCATCCACTAAGCAGGTGATCACATTTTAGAAGGAGATCAGGTTAGTCAAGCAGGACTTGTCTTTCACAAACCCATGCTGACTGGGTCTGATCATCTGGTTGTCCTGCCTGTACTATGTGATGGTACTCAGGATGTTCTACTCCATCAGCTTCCCTGGTACAAAAGTCAAACTGACAGGTCTATAGTTTTCCAGATCCTCCTTTTGGCCCTTCTTTCAGAGGGGTGTCATATTGGCTAACTTCCAATGTGCTGGGACCTCTTGGGTGGTTCCCATCTGGTTCCATAGACTTGTGTATGTCTATGTGATGCAGCAGGTCACTGACCATCTCTTTCAGGATTGCGAGGGGATTACTCTGCTCCTGGTCTCTGTATTCTGCTCAGAATAGCCATAGCCAGGTAGCATTAGCTGTTTACAAACTGAGATTTAAAGAAATTAGGAGAGTTCTTTTGCTTCAGTTAGGCTGGAAATCGAATGGTGAATACTCTATATATGCCAAAGAGTCCATTCAGACATTTTAGTAAATTCACTTTGACTTTCTTTGCTAGAAAAAGGCATTCACTTGACCAGTCACTTGCTCTACCTCTACCGCTTAATTCAATCTGGTTTCTTTAGAGCTTCTAAAAACGTCCTGGTGATGGGATGACACTTAGGACTACCTTGTACAGTATATTTAAGTAATCTGCTGAATCTAGAGTCTGACATCTTTATTAGTATGTACATTAATTTAACTATCTCTCGGTAGTGTTTTTACATATTAATCATACTGGTAAACATGTTACTCTGATTGTTTTAGTTCCTCAAGAGTTTCAATAAACTGTCATTTTAGGGTTTTTTGAAAAATTTATGCTTTTGCCAGGTAAGAAAAAATTTACAGTGACCAAGATGCTTTAAGCTGATACAGTCATTATTGTTAGAACTTTTCTTAGGGCTTAATAGTTCAAATAAAAGCACCTGAGCTGTGAAAAGTGAAAAAGAATGTGTAGGTCAGCACAGAACCAGCAAACATACATTTCAAGATATGATTTTGTCAGTTCAATCAAGCTCAGACTGATTCAAAGAATGAAATTGCCCAGCTCAAATCTTTCTTCTGCTTCTGAAACACACAGATTCTCAATGGCAAAACACGTCCTTTTCTCATTCCTTTGACAGATAATTTTCTCCCTAGCTGCAATGTTTCTGAGTGAGAATTTCAGTCCAGGTCAACATTCTTACCTGCTGACTGCTTGTCTTCTGCATAAAAAAGAAGATAAAAAAAGATGCCTTCCTGCAAAGTAGTGATTTCTAGCGTAGTACTGATACTAGGTGTTAATGAATTTCCTTATTTTATTTTTTTGTTCTTGTCAACTGAGCTACCATAGCTCATTAAAGAGTTGTTAATGGCATGCCAACTTTCGCTTTACTGGAACAACTGAAAATATCTTAGCGCTTGATATGGAGTTAATTTTTTTAACTGATTCAACCATTTTTTCTCTAGTTATTCATCCTTTTTCAATGAATAATTTATCTGAATTATGTTCCTATGCTGTAAAATTCATCCTTGATTTGTCTTGTTTGGAACTAAAATGCATCATCTACTTCTAATAGCATGTGGTAGAGATTTCTATAAACTGGGAAATGTTTTTATATTTGTATGCCCAATAAGTGAAAGGAGTCTTATTCCCATGCAAGTCAGCATGGATTTGCACAAATAAATGACTTCTAAGTTTTGGTAAACAAAACAAAGTAAGCAAATATCTATGAGATTGCCCAGGAAAAAAGACAAAGCTCAAACAGTATATTGTTGGAAATGTGCATCCAGAAGCACAGAAATTTCCAGACACTGCAGATGAAAAACTTGAGAGCATGTGAGGAGAAGCTCTTCTGCCACTTCTTTGCCTATACACTTTCCAAGTGTTCTTGAGTTTCACAACTGAAGCTACTAAACTTTGTTTCTGCCAACCAGCTAATCAAACTCAACCTTGCTTATGTGGCAAGAAAAATACCAACAGTAACTAACTGTGCTGAGCTGGTCCTCTATTTTGATTACACTCACAGTTGGTAAATAGGAACCTTATATCCGGGAATATCAATTTCTTTGACCCAGGCGAGAGGGCTCAGCTTTCAAAAATCTGTTCAAAAATCTCTTGCTGGAGTGGACTCCATGAAACTTTGTCTTTACTGCTGAATTTTAAAAGCAAAGAAGCACCAGATTATTAGGACATTAATGCTATGCAATATCATCTCCTTGCTCTATGTAACATTCTGCTCATTTATAGACCAAACCCTCATGTTTAGCCTCTTAGCTACAGCCTTACACTGGGGGCTTGTCTTCCATTGCTTTTGTAGCATTAGACTCAACCTGATTTCATTATCTACCACTCCTTTGTATTACAGCTGTACACTAGATCTCTACAACTGTAGCATATAACTGTAAGTTATTGTTTATTTCACAGTGTCTAGCTTTATATCTTGGGAGTTCTGAAGTGAGCCCACCTTACAGGGTTTCCAGGCTGGCCAGTCTGAGCATCAGCTAGAGTGTTCTCAGCATTATTGGTTTTACAGTGAGCTTTAACATAATTTGCAGAATTTATCTACTGTTGTCTTTTCATATTTTCTTCAGAAAAGTAATGAGTACAATTGAGTTTTAATATAAGTTTTAATTAAATAGCCTTATCTGGATTTGCGTTTTTGCTTGTTTGTTTGTTTGTTTTTTAATAAGACCAGTGTGTTGTTTAGTGTACAGGATGAATGGTGTTCACCATTCATGACCATCTATTAAATTTTTCACTTTTATCTTCTTCATTCAGTATTTGGCCTTATATTTTATTTATTTCAAGTTATAAGAACATGCACTGAAGCTGGAATTATTAATTTCCTCATGGACTTTACTGCAGTACTCAATATAGCACATCATGCTTTTCTCAGTGCTTCTGAGGCATTTATTTGAATACATTTCCAACAAACTCCTCTGAGGTACAACTTTATGAATATTCCTGTTTTACTGAGAAGGAACTAACATACGTAGGAACTAAGACTACAATTTCACAAGAAGCTAAGCTAATGGACTGTTTTTATTCTTTCTTTTTACTTGTTAGGCCCTTTCATGAGTCAATTCAGTTTGTAATGTAGGAACCCATTTTTTTTCTTGCCTTCACACGTAAACATCCTGCTATATTAGAGTGTTGTACAGACTTATGGAGAGGTTTCATGAGGAGAAGTGATGATGGGAGTGGGATTCTCAACCTGTCAAGTAAGGTGAAGGGTTAAATTTGTTTACCTGTATCTCTTCTACAAGATTAAATACAGCATGGAATGAGCTGTGTTTATAGCTGTCACTGACAGTTGTTTCTATAAGCCATTGGTAGCTGTTTCAGTAATCAAGAGTGCATATAGGTTTATGGCGCTGTTTGAACATCTTGCTACGTTATGGAACCTAATGTAGCCTACATGTTCTTATGTACCTATCTGTGCTGTGGTTTTAATTGTTTTTTGAATTTTCATATTTCAAACTTTTGAATTCATGTGGGTTTTCTTCATAAGCCTCTGCAGTAGTTAAGGACGGACATGGATTCTTCATTTGCATGCAGAACATACATTTGAGTTAAAAAAGTCTTTTTTTACAGCATTTTGTATCTTGCCTAGTTACAAGAGGTCTGGTTTCAGCTATCTCATCCAAAAGTCCCGAGAACAGAAGTTTTTAACACACAACAGGTGCTTATTGATAAAAAGAGAGAATCAAGCAATGTTTGAACCGAGATACTGCCAAGGCAGAAAATGGTGATCAGAGGATATTGATGAACTCCTCAGCTCTCCGTGCAATGTATTCTCATTATAGCTTGTCCTTGTATCATCTGAAGATACTTGACTTGTTTACGTAGTAGTAAACAAGTGAGTAAAATGTTAGCTACTTTTTATCAGTAACTTAGTGCCTTTTTTTGCTGATAGTCTATCTGCTAGAGCATGGAAGAATTTCTTACTGTCCTTTTGACTCCTGATCTCTGTCAGAACAGAAGGTTCATGCCTGACCTGGTACTGATGCTGCCTTGGCTGACTGAGAGGTATGTCTGTGTAGGCAGAGAGTAGCTTTGGGCCACCCAAACCCTATGACAAACACAGAAGAGTCTTGAGTGTTTCTAGACTCTACATTTAGTTGTATCTTTTTTCTACTGGCTGATGTTTGTGATGAAGGGGTGGAGCTGAGTCTCCTGTGACAGCAAGATTGCTTTGAGGATTACAGTTTAGTTCTGTTCCCCATCAGGTGGGAGAACTAGTTCAGGTGTCTCATGTGAGACTGAGCACAGTAACATGGCTAATGACATCTTCAAAGCTCGCTAAATAGCTGTGCTGTTGAAAGTGTCCAACTAGAACAGCCTGACCTGTCTTTAAAAACTTCACGAGTTCACAAAATTGATTAACAGTATGCTCTAATTGTGTATGACTTCTTTGAGATAGGCCAATTGTGAATATTGCAACTGTGTGAAGAGTGCATGGTTAATTACCACTAGTGAAAATTGAAATTGCCACTAATGAAAGGTGAAATCAGTCTAACTTGCTCAGCACCACACTATATCTTTTTTGGCAGTTGCTAAGATGGGCTTTACTTCTCCAGAGTCACTGTGTGTTAATTCTTCCAGTTCGTCCTTGTTCATTTTACACTTTCTAACTCTAAAAAGAAACAGGAGCTCTAAAGAAGGAAGCTTTTTCTATGATCCTTACTTATTCTTATAATACACTTATGCTCTGAATGAGAGAGGGTCCTTTTGAGAAGAATAACCTGCAATGATAATGAAAGCTGCATTTGTTATTGTCTCTATCCTGCTGAGGGAATGATCTGATTTTGGGTGGGATAGTGTTAATTTTCTTCCTAGTAGCTGATGCAGTGCTGTATTTTGGATTTAGTATAAGAATAATGATAACACATTGATATTTTTAGTTGTTGCTAAGTAGTGTTTACATTAAGTCAAGGATTTTTCATCTTATGGCCTGGAGGGGCAAAGAAGTTGAGAGAAAACACAACCAGGACAACTGATCCCAGCTGGCCAAAGGATATTCCATATAACATGATGTCATGCCCGTTATACAAATTGGGGTGAGTTGGCCAAGAGGAGGGGTCACTGCTTGGGGACTGGCTGAGCATGAGTCAGTGAGTGGTGAGCAATTGCATCGAGCATCACTTGTCTTTCTTGAGTTTATTTAACTTACTTTTTGTTATCTTCCTCTTTATTACAATTGGTATTATCTTTGCTATTATATTTTAATTACATTTCAGTTATTACACTGTTCCTATCTCAAACCAGGAGTTTTACTTCTTTTCAATTCTCCTCCCCATCTCACTGGAAGGGAGGAGGTGTGAGTAAGCAGCTAAGGTTAAACCATGACAGGTAGGTAGATGTTATTTTGAGTGTTTGGTTTATTGTATCTCATTTTACACCATGAAAAATAACAGTTTCTAAAAGAGTTGCCAGCCAACCAGAAAATCTCTTTATAAAAGAACTTGGACAATCCAATAGATTTCTGTACTCTGGAAGTCTGATTATTTATTTCCTACATGAATAAAACTTAACCGAAAGTGAAAATATTTGAGATAATATCTATCAGTTTTGAATGGTTGTAAGGTCTAACTTTATACAAGTAGTGTTTGCACTGCTTCAAAAAAAAGCTAATGATAGCTGCTCTCAGACAGGAAAGAGGAACTTCTTAGTTTCGTGCAAACGGTAAATAAATTTTTCTTTAGAGTTCAAGAACCAAAAGCAAGACTTCCAAAGCATGTAGCAGGCAAATCTGTTTAATCCACAGCACAAAAATTCTGTAGACGTGGCTACTCTCCCAGGGCCTTCCTCTTCCTTTTATATCTGTTTTAAGGCTGAGTTTCCCAGCATGCCGATTGGTGATACAGACAGAGTTGCCCTTGTTGTGCTCAACAGAAGCAGACATGACTAAGAAATTACTTTTCCTCTGTTAAGTGCAATCTGACTAACAAATGATGGAAAATGAAGCAATGATCTTTTGTTAAGTCCTTATAACCCTTTATCCTCCCCAGTCATAAAGAATCTTTTTTAACCAGTGGTGCCTGTAATCATACAATCGTAGAATCGTAGAATCATAGATTCACAGAATCACAGAATCATAGAATGTTAGGGGTTGGAAGGGACCTCGAAACATCTAGTCCAACCCCCCAGCCAGAGCAGGATCCCCTAGGAGAGCCACACAGGAACGCATCCAGGAGAGTTTTGAAAGTCTCCAGAGAAGGAGACTCCACAACCTCCCTGGGCAGCCTGTGCCAGTGCTCTGTCACCCTCACAGTAAAGAAGTTTCTCCTCATGTTGAAGTGGAACTTCCTATGTTCTATCTTAAACCCATTATTCGTTGTTCTATTACTGGGCACCACTGAGAAGAGAATATCTCCTCCCCCTTGACACCCACTCCTCAGATATTTATATATGTTAATAAGATCTCCTCTCAGCTGTCTCCTTTCAAGGCTAAACAGCCCCAGTTCTCTCAGTCTCTCTTCATAGGAGAGACGTCCAAGTCTCTTACTCATCCTTGTAGCTCTCCATTGGACTCTCTCCAGTAGAGTTTAGTTTTGTATTGCCTTTGCTTAAGGAATACAACCATTTCTGGTAAAATAATTTTGCATTCTTTTCAGTATTCTCTGGGGTGAACATCTACTAATAGTTTTTTAATGCCTACTTTTTATTTTTAATGTTAGTAATACACCTACTCTCCTAGAGGAGAACTTCATGCTGTAAATGGTTATCTACATTAAAGGAGAACCTGGGAAATAATGTCTTTTTCAGTAGTATGCTAAATTGACATAATTTCTTTCTCTTTTAACTTAGCTTTTGTTGATCTTTTTTTTCCATACCTTTATAATAACTTTCTGTCTAAATAAGGATAAGCCTCAGGTGTGGGGGTTTTTTTCACAGTTTATGTTAGCACTAGATATGGCTTATATTTTTCCACAGGAGGTGAACACCATCACTCTAATGGCAATTTACACAAAGAGTCCAGTCTCTGCTCTTTTAACTTAAAATTGTTCACATGCATGATGTTGTCCTGTTTTTAGTTAAAAACCCTAATTCTGTTCAGTGACTTTTACTTTCCAGTTTGGTCTTTTCTAAAGGGCTGCACTTTCTGAAGTTTGCAGCATATTTTTGCAGACAGTGTGTGCTACTGGCAGTGATAACACCTGATGTTTGCAGTTACTGCCTGGGTGCAGAAAGGGATGCAGAAAGGCGCTTGCTGATACTTATTCCCACAGTGACCAAGGCCACTGCTGGCTCTTGTGTGCCACGCTGGGGGTGCTGGGTAGTAAGAGGGGTCACAAGGAAGTAAAAGGTTGCACCTCCAGGGGGTAATAGAAAGGACAGGTGACCAACGAGAGTATTCCATTCCATATATGTCATATTCAGTATAAATTGAGTGATCATGAGAGTTTTACACTTTTTCCTTTTGCCCTTTTTTGCAATGGCTGGTGTCCAGAGAGGACTCCATCTGACCCCCTGCTTTTGATCTGGATCCTGAGTTCCCGAATCTGCCACCACGGAGCCTGGGGCTTCCCCAGTGCCGCCTGCTCTGCAGCATCAGTGGGGATTTCTATTGGGAGGAGGGAATCAGGTTCGATATCGGGCTTATATATAGTTGTATAAAGTTCATTCCCTTTTCCTTCCTGTCTTGGGGGGGTGAAGAGGGGATTAGAGAGCATCTGTCTGCATTTACTGGCTGGCCCAGCCCTAACCCATGACAGTTTTGTATACATATACACACACACACACACACACATATATCTATTTGCTTTTGTAAAACTCTCTCTTGAGAGTATCACCAGCTAAAATTCACCAGAACCAACATGGACTAAAAAGATACATGATAACTGGAGAGGACATTTGGGTCTTATTCGTTGTGTGTATATCATCATGGCTCGTCTTTGTGAATGAAGATATGGGAAGGGCTCTA
>NW_009736894.1:0-9235 GCF_000703405.1 Apaloderma vittatum | reverse complement strand
CACGGCTGTTGCCATCTCCAAGGCCAATGTGGGACCTGTCTCTTACCTCCATCTGGCATATAGGATTCGTTGCTGTGTCTGGGCATTTAGGAATTCTCTGGAAAACGGTGCTAAATGGTTGCTTAATTGTGCCCATTTTATCTCGATTCTCTTTTCATTATTTGGTCCACAGCAAACTATGGGAAGCTGGTGACCTTCCAAAAGTTCACATTCTATTTATTGTCATGGTACCCGGTCGGTCTATTATTTGGGAGATGAGA
This sequence comes from Apaloderma vittatum, assembly GCF_000703405.1. Taxonomy (NCBI): domain Eukaryota; kingdom Metazoa; phylum Chordata; class Aves; order Trogoniformes; family Trogonidae; genus Apaloderma; species Apaloderma vittatum. Next base: position 8,975 of record NW_009736894.1, on the reverse strand, counting down.
GATCACCTTTAGACTCACTCATGTTGGGCTGCTACCTGGAGGGAGGTTTCAGCAGGCTTTAAGGATTACTAATCAGTTTTATTTTGCTGATGTACCAGTGGCAATGAAGAATGGCACCACCATGCCAGGTGCTGTACGGGCACACTGAGAAGAAAGGCATGGACCCTCAAAGGGAGAGGGTTTGGGAAAATGGCCATGAATGGAGGCAGGTTAATAAGCTTGAGCTCTGTGGAGTGATATTTTAGGTAAGTTTTCTTAGAAGGCATTCAGCTAACAAATGAACTGAATACATCATTGAGGGAAAGGCAGAGGAGAGACGTGCAGCAGGGAGAAGAAGGACAGCAAATCCAAAAAGACCAGGAAGGTGGCACTGGAGAGGGCCAAAGAGCCAGGCAAGCCCCTGGTGGTCCTGATTCCTTGCCCCTTGGCCAGCACTCCCACTGCAGGAAGTAGTTCTGCTGATGCTGTAGCCCCAGGCTGTTCACCTTGCCACCTGTAGAGCAGGTTTTGTGGCTGCCTGTCAGCTTTCTTAAGCTGACAGGGGATACAGCTCTTTGCATGCAGGAAGGGTGTGGAAAAGACATAGGAGGTAATGTCTGCCAGAATACAAAACAAAAGGTATGTGCCAATTATGTAAAGAAGGCTTGTCTCATTTGAATCCGAATATCATACCATGTCAGCTGGAAACACCTTCCTTTCTAAAGTGTTTCTTTATATATCCTCCCTTTCCTCTTGCCTCACAGCCAGCTCTGAGTTCAGATTTGTCTCCAAGTCTCCCTGAGATCGGGAGATGTTGAGAAGTATCATCACCTTGGATATTCTCCAATGAAGGCATCCATCTAGGACTCAGATTTGGACTTCCAACAAGCACTGAAAATATGTCTGTTGTCCTTTATTTTAAGTAACAAGATAATTGACAGTATTTTTTCCTATGTTTCTCTATGGTGCCCTATATCTATACATGATACCACTGTGTCAGTACATAAGATGCTAAAGAGTAAGTCACCTTAGGGACAGAAGTGAAAATTAACAAAGTTCACTATAAGGTAGTTTGATTAAGGAAATCAAGAGTGCTAATGGAAACTATAGAACAATTGCATGTCCACCAAGGCTTTATATTAGCATGTTAGTACACAAAAACTAAATGGACTTTTTGGCTTGGGAGCACTCTTCTATCAGACGATTTCTCACCTCTGCTGCATTGTTTCTTTAGCATTATCATATGCTAAGTATGATTTTAACAAGTCTACCTACAGCCTGGAGAACTTTAGCTAGTAATAAGGTTGGCAGCTCACACTAGGGGAAATAATTAAGGTAGATTCCCATCAATACTGTACTGTTCAGGGAAAGGGAACTTTTTTGTAAAATTGAGACTAGAGCAGAGTCAAAGATCCCTATAATCTTTTCCATAAACCAGCATGATTTCACGTGATCGAAGCCAATCATAGTGATTTCCCCACTAAGTGCTTAGCTTTGAAAATACAAAATGTCCTTTTGAAAATCCTGTTCAAATTGGGTGCTTTTTTCTTACACTTTCATTGTAAAAGATTGAGATGGATCATAGAATTTTTTATCAGAAAATATAGGCATAAGAGCATGCTACACAGTGTCAGTATTTCATAACTCAGAGATACATAAGAAAGTTTCAGAAAGCACTGGAAAAGTAATAGAGAGAGCATCTCACAACACAGAGTCTTACTAGCTAAATAGCAGGGACATTCTGGTTGAGTTTGTAATAAATGTTGCCTCAAATGTGAGACTAATCAGAAGGTGATCTGTAATTACATGATTCTGAGCAACCTCCTACATCCTGGCACATAAAAGGGCCTTGGGAAAATAGACTGCTAGTCTCAGTTTTACGTGGTCTCTCTGGGATGGACTGAGCATAGCCTACAGACATGTGTGTGGAAGTTGGGACATGTATCAGGAGAGTTGCCCTTACTGCAAAATCAGGGAATGTTTTAGCAGTTGCTTTTATTTCTTTGTAGTTCTGGACCACCTTTCATCAAAACATCCAGTACTAAATCAGAGCTTTAATAAAAGAACATGGATACCAAATCCAACTGAGAAAATTAGACTGTCCTGAAAGTTAAGTCAGAATAATAGTTGACTCAGACACTCCTCACATGACTTTTTTTCCACATAAGTATCAAAAACAAGGAAGGAGAGAAGTAAATGGCTGTTTAACATGTGGGGTGTTTTTTTCTTTCCTAAATGTCATCATGAACTCCAGAGATTTGCTCTTCATCATTTACAAGGTCCTGGCTTCCTGCCCAATTAAACCACATTTACAGGTTTGTTGGATGAAGGCTTTTTATGTACTTTTTAGAGACAGAACCTCTTTCAAAATTGCTTTTGCTTTTCCTTGACTTTTGTTTCTTTTCTGGAAAAACAAAACTGTTTCTGGATATTGAAACAATGACAATGACACTAAGGGCTACAGATTCAGGGTGTGGGGGGGAAAGAGAATGTTTTATTCTTAACCTAAAATTAAAAAAAAAAAGGCTGGCCTTTGAGCCTTCCATTACATTTCTGCAAGCTTCTTCTAATGAAATTCTAATTAAATTGTTTCAGGAAATTATAATAAACATGTAATAGTTCAGTGTTTAAGGTTTCTCTAAAAGTCATATGATTAAGCAAGCCATTAGAGTAACTTGGCTTATGATACCTAGTATGTTACAAGCTTCCAAGACAGGAGAATTTACCGTTTGCTTAGTGAGCAGTTACACTTCTTTGCCTCTTTATTCTCTGTCTCTCAAAATTTCTTCATCTGTCTTTGAAACTGTAAACTGACTATATGATGGTCTTAACAATCACATTTTCTTCTTTCATCACATTTTTTGTCTTAGTGCCAAAGTAAAAGTCCACAAACTACATACAAATTCTTTTAATATGGAAAAAATTAAATACTTGCTTATTATTATCATTCTTTAGTCCTGGCACTACATTTCTGTTTAACAGATTTTTTTATAATTATATAGTATCGTTAGTACCTTTTCAAAAGATAAGTTAGGAATTGCCAATGAAGACATAATATTTCAAATATTTGCCAGCAAACGATTACATTGAAAACACAGCTGTATGCAAGCAGGATGCCATAGAATCTCAGAAGACGAGAGAAAGATGTGAAAAAGAGATACTAGTTGGACAAGAAAAGCAAATAAGAAGCCTGTTTGCAACACAGGAGGTATTCATTAATAGTGACAAGAGGTCAGAGTTTGATGCAGAATTCCTCCTTACTGCCAGCCATTTAACTTTCTTTTCAATGCTGTATATGAATTTCAGGTGGAAAAAATAGACAGTTTCATCACTAGATGATAATTTCTGGTTCTTGCCTTGCTTTTCTCCCATCTTCTGGCCTCTTGAACTTGCTCCTCCAAGTCAGTACACATCTTCCACATTTCTAAGAGCTTGCAAGCCTCCACTGACCTACATGCACAGCTGCTCCTCTCTGGATAGACTACATAATTCACCCTTGGTCTCTTTGCACCCACTGACAGGAAGATTGGAGTGAGGGCAGAGGGCAGAACCGTGCAGAGCAGAACACAAGATTAGAACCACAGCACTGCTGGAACATTGTCATTTTGGCATCTTCCATCTTTAAAATTGTGATAATACAGTAGGAATGTCACAAAAACCACATAGGTTTAGCTTCCACTAAAAGCTGGACAGAGAATTAAGCGCAGTCTTCCAAACTTGCCTTTTAAGGAAGTAAAAACAATTTATTTTTGTGATAGAAGCTCAAAGTGACCAGAACTGAGAAAGCTTAAGGAACTTGTTTTCTGGTCTTCAACATATGAGAGCCATTTGCATCCAGATAACTTGGTTGTTTCTTCTGCATGGGTTCTTTGACCAAGTATGTGTAACAAATAACTCCCATCTATGGCTGAGGTGGAAACTGGGATCTGGTATTTGGCAAATTTGCCCACTATTCTTACCTAATGATGACAGCCTCCAATCAAGGTCATTACTTGTTGGCTTTTGTCCAGATTCTCTGAGTATGTACAGTTTTATTCATTCCTGTTTGAACATACCTCTATTTCTTTTAATTACACAGTGTTGTCTACTGATCAAGGGGTTCAGATGCACAGCATGAGCATCAGCACAGAATTCCACCACAAGAATCAATTGTGTAGATGTTGGTTTAAAAAGACATATTCCTCTGCTTTCAGGAGGGGCGAAGTAACATGGTGCTTAGCCCCAGTACAGATCACAGTGCTGCTGTTTCTGTCCACACTATCCATCTCCTGGACGTAACCATGCATGGACAAATCCATTGTCAGGCCACAGTTTAGCACCTTTCACCTCTTTCAGGATGGGTTTCCAATAAGTCTGATCTTTGAGCCAGCTGCAAAACAAACCAGATGCTCATGGTCCTGTTCAAAGCTTAAGCAGCATGATCCTCTAGAAAGAAGTAAGCTCCTCATCTCCAGCATTTCCTAACACTTTGTGTATTACTGTCCATTTACTCTTTGCATTGCTGTTCCCATTCTGCATAGCTTTTTGATGAGGAGAAGGCCTAATGTGAACACTGAGACCATACTCTTCTAATGAGCCCCAGTACTGCCTCAAGGCTTGGGAAGGACAGGAGGCCATCGTCACAGTGTCATTAGAGATTTTGAGCAGCAAAGGGGAAGGCTGACTGGAGCAGGCATATTATGGGCTGAGGCTTCTCCTGCCATCTCATCTCATCTTTCTGGATATCATTTGTCTGTGTGCTGAAGAGACTTGGGACAGGGCTCACTCAGTAACCCAAGATAAATGCCATCCTATTTATGTAATATGTGGAGTCTCTGCAGGATAAATAACTAAAAGGAGCCTATACTTACTGCCTTCTGCAGATTGTGCTGCAAGATGCTGAAACGACATTAGAACAGTTCTGGAGAAAACACATGAAGAGATGCACTGGTACTGTTGTAAAAATAACTTCAATGCTGTTGCTTCTAGCTTCATGAGTACTAATATAATTCAGAATTGTAAATATATACTCACTTGCACACATTCATTCTCAAATATGATTCAGGCTTTTCCTCAGCATTTTGTTTCAGTGAAACCAGCTGTAGATACACTGGTAAGCTTAGAATCATAGAATCATTCAGGCTCGAAAAGACCCTTGGGATCATTGAGTCCAACCGTTAACCGTACACTACAAAGCTCACCCCTAAACCATGTTGCCCAGCACCACATCTAAACGACCTTTAAACACATGCAGGGATGGTGACTCAACCACCTTCCTGGGCAGCCTATTCCAATGTCTGACTACTCTTTCTGTGAAACATTTTTTCCTAATGTCCAATCTAAACCTACCCTGTTGGTGTTTGACGCCATTCCCTCTTGTTCTATCACTAATTATGTATGAGAAGAGACTAGCACCAACCTCTCTACAATGTCCTTTCAGGACATTGAGCCTCCTCTTCTTCAAACTAAACAGCCCCAGCTCCTTCAATCGCTCTTCAAAAGATTTATTCTCCAGGCCTTTCACCAGCTTCGTTGCCCTCCTATACACTTCAGCACCTCGATATCTCTCCTGTATTGAGGTGTCCAAAACTGGACACAGTACTCAAGGTGTGCCCTCACCGGTGCTGGCTACAATATAATACAAGCCAGGATGCCCTTGGCCACCTGGGCACACTGATGGCTCATATTCAGCTGCTTGTCGACTGGAACCCCCAAGTCCCTTTCTGCCAGACAGCTTTCCAGGCACACTTCCCCAAGTCTGTAGCGTTGCATGAGGTTGCAGGTTCTGGCACTTGGCCTTGTTGAAGCTCATACCATTGACACTGGCTCATCAATCCAATCTATCCAAGTCTCTCTGTAGACCCTCCTTATCCTCGTGCAGATGAACATTCCTACATAACTTGGTGTCATCTGTAAACTTACTGATGATACATTCTATATCCTTAGCAAGATCATCAGTAAAGGTGTTAAACAGAAATGGTCCCAACAGTGAGCCCTGAGGAGCACCATTTGTGACTGGCCACCAGCTAGATTTAACTCCATTGACCACCACTCTTAGGGACTGTCTGTCCAGCCAGTGCTTTATATAGCAGATCGTATGCTCATCCAAGCCATGAGCAGGCAGTTTTTCCATGAGAATTCTGTGGGGAACAGTGTCAAAGGCTTTTCAAAGGTCTAGGTAGACAATATCCACAGTCTTTCCCTCATCCAATAGTCAGGTCATCTTGTCATAGAAAGAGATCAATTTTGTCAGACAGAACCTGCCTTTCATAAACCCATGCTGATTGGACCTGATGCCCAGGTTGTCCTCTGTATGGTGTGTCATGTCACTCAAGATGGTCCACTCCATGACCTTCCCTGGTACCAAGGTCAGACTGACAGGTCTATAGTTTCCTGCATCCTCTTTTCTGCCTTTCTTGTAGATGAGTGTTACATTTGCTACCTCCCAGACCATTGAGACCTCCCCAGTTAGCCAGGACTTCAGGTAAATAATGCAAAGTGGCTTGGTGAGCATGTCTGCCAGCACTTTCAGCACCCTTTGGTGTAACCCATCTGGTCCCATAGACATTATGTGCATCTCAGTGGCATAACAGGTCCCTGACCACTTCCTCTTTAATTGTGATGACCTCATTCTGCTTCCCCTCCCTGTCTCCTATCTCATGAGTCTGGGTGTCCAGGAAACAGCTAGTTCCGCTGCTAAAGACTGAGGCAAAGTAGGCATTGAGCATCTCAGCCTTTTCCTCATCCGTTGTCACTATATTTCCCTCTGCATCCAATAAAGGATGGAGATTTTTCCCTAATCCTCCTTTTGTTGTTAATGAATTTATAGAAACACTTTTTATTATCCTTAACAGCTGTAGCTAGGTTGAGCTCTAGCTGTGCTTTGGCTCTCTAATTTTCTCCCTGCATAGCTTCACTACATCTTTATAATCTTCATGAGAGACCTGCCCCCTCTTCCAAAGATCATAGACTCTCCTTTTGTTCTTAAGGTCCAGCCAAAGGTTCCTATTTAGCCAGGCTGGTCGTCTTCTCTGCCGATGCATTTTTTGCACATGGGGACAGCCTGCTCCTGTGCCCTTAAGAGTTCCCTCTTGAAGTACGTCCAGCCTTCCTGGACTCCTGTATTCTTGAAGACAGCCTTGTAAGGGACTTTGTCAGTCAGTCTCCTGAACAGGTCAAAGTGTGCCTTCTGGAAGTCTAAGGTGGCTGTTTTACTAACCCCTTTCTTTGTTTCTCCAAGGATTGAAAACTCAATCCTCTTGTGACACTGTGCACTAGACAGCCTCCAACCCTTACTTCCCCCACAAGTTCTTCGCTGTTTACAAGAAGCAGGTTCACGAGGGCACCTTCCCTGGTTGGCTCCCTCACCAGCTGTTTTAGAAGTTACCTTCCACACACTCCAGGAACCTCTGGGACTGTTCTCTCTCTGCTGTATTGTATTTCCAGTAGACATCTGGGCCCATTGTAACCCAAAAGCATTTACAGGAGGCAGTTGAAACTTATGATGACATTTCGAGAATGCACCTAGGTTTATAAGCAATGTCCAATATGCGTAAAGAAAATCTAGTGGGACAAGAATTGAACCTAAGGTGTCTTCCAGTTGTTATTACTACTTCTGATCAGTATTTCAAGTCTAATTAGAGAAGTGGGTGTGCTGCAATATTCTGCACACACTGAGGCTTCGAGGAGCTATGAATCACTGGGCTATAGGTGTCTGAGGACTTTCTGAACATCATCTTAAGATGTTCTTTCTATCTCCCTGGGAAACAGTTCACAGTTTTAAATCCTCAAGGGCATGTATTAAAGGTTTTTACTTCACTTTTTAAATTGCACTGCTATAATTACTATTTAAGATCTTTTTTTAGTTGAAGACTTCAGTATTGGTTCCTCAAAGCCTTTCTGAGCAAATACTCATAACTGCTGCAAAAGCCCACTTTCTCTCCCAGTAAAGAACAGGAATGCAGCCATTCACATTTCTTGCACCTGTTTTCTTTCAAATGTGTCAGATATAGGAATCACTATTAGGCCTAATTTTTCTAAGAAGTAGAGGGTGAAAGCAGAAGGAATTTGAGATACCTCAGATACTATATGGATGAACAAAGATACAATTTGGACTGAAAAACTGTCACCAGTGCAGGTGTCAAACAGCTGAACGTGACAGAGGCTTGATTGCATGTATAGCCCTGCCACATTAGACTGTTTTCAGTCACACAAATATGACATCTATCAGAGCGAAGAAAATGAGTGAAGAAGTCTTATCATACTAGGATTCATGGAATCATAGAATGGCATAGGCTGGAAGGGACCTTAGAGATCATCTAGTCCAACCTCCCTGTTTTGGGCAGGGACGCCACCTCTCGACTATAAACATTGGGTTTAGGTGCTTCCATAGCAAAATATAGCAGGTGTACGTTGCTGTTACACATGGTGCCAAGGGCACTGACCTAGGATCCAAGTCACAGGAATCACTAGTCACTAGTAAGGGGACACTTTGACCCTCAAATACATCCAGTGTGAGCAGACAAGACACACATCTTCCACAGTCAGCTGAAATGCACAGATGATAAGCAATACTTAGCTGATTTAACAGCTTTCTTGATTGTGTCAGATGCTAATGAAATCAACACCATTTAGGGACATGCAGGCATTTTTCGCTGAATTAAAACCAAAAACAGGAGTTCTGTAGTACTCTCAGGAACTCTTAGTGAGCTACAGGCTAGTGCTCTTAACCATGGAGGGATGTAGTTGCAAGAGCAGGCAACCTCCTTATTATTCCATACGTTGCTGTGGGCTCTGTCTGTCCTCATCTTCATCTCCTACAGGAAACCTGACAGTTCATCATTTTCAGACAGTCCTCATTTTAAAAGCTCTTAACATGATGGTAGTCCCCACTTAAAAGTGTAGCATCATTCAGCAGTTTTAACTGGATTGCACTGACGCATATATATATATATATGCATATATATTCCATATATACATATATATATATTCCATATATATGCATATATATTCTATAT
>NW_009736893.1:785-44197 GCF_000703405.1 Apaloderma vittatum | reverse complement strand
GAAAAGAAAGGAAAAGAAAGTTTGTAAGGCAAAATTTGATGTTCAGAGATTTATGTCTCCCTCCAGATGGCAGGGAGACGATCGATGCTCCACCACCAGAGAATTCAGTGTCTGCAAGCAGGCAAAGATTCCTCCACAGGAGACGGCTGTCTCTGATGCTGGATCTCCTCTTTGTCTCTGCTTCTGGTGCACTGACTGGAAGGCAGGTCACAGGAACATGAGGCTGGGTGTCCTCTCCACCCTTGCTCCCACAGCAGATTTCTCCTCTGCCAGACCTCGCCTCACCAGTCTGGGCATAGGAGGAATGGATCCTCCACATGCCAAAGGAAGATAATGAGAGGCATGAAGAAGGGTAGCTGTGAACCATGCAGTATTCTTTACTTTGTGTCTTTCTGGAATTTATAAAATCAGCTTGGATTTTTTCAGTTTGCTCATGCTCTTGTCCCAGGCCTTCTCTTATAATCGTGCATCCTTTTCATCTGGGAGAAAAAGAACAAATATTTGCATTCCTTTATGTGGCATTTTTGCAGTATAGTAACGTGTTTTTGTAGAAATATGTGTGTTTACCTACTTCCATTGCCTGATTGCTTGCATTTTGTACTTTAAACATGAGAGTTAATATGAGAAATCAAAAAAAAAAAAAACAACAGAAAAATTTATTAGAGAGTATGACTTGCAAATATAAAAAGACAGGAAATTCCAAGTTAGGGCATGAAGCATAAAATTGTTCTTAACTCACAATTTTATTCCGGTAAAGTTGATGTGATTTAAGGGCATGCAGTCAGCAAGTTACATCTTGATATTTATTTTTATTGGGTTTTACAGATTTAAGCCACACTTCTTAGTATTTACCCAACATGTTTATTTATTGTTGTTTTTGAATTACATATAAAAACTTTTTGTGAAAGTCTATGAAACACATATGTATTGAAGGCACAGTTTTGCAGGTTCATATTAGTAAGGACACGTTTTTCCAGAGATTGGACTTCCCGAAGCAGTTTGGCCCATAGAAAAGGCTAGTACTGGAGCAAATTTTAAAAGTATGAAATGATTCCACAGTAGGATAAAGATCTTCATTGTCAGCTAAAAAGGATGCTACCATAATAATCTTCATTTTTAAAAAAACTATTTTCTTTAATTTGCATAATTGTTCAGGTAAAGAATGATTACAAACAGCTGCTTCTTAAACTATATCTTTCCTATTTTACTAGAACTTATTTGGTTTTGTTGCCTTGTTTCAGAAATACTATCTTTCAGAAAGAACCCTCTTTTTGTTAAACAATCAACTTTTTTTTTTCCTTTTTTTTTTTTAAATGGATGGTAGGATAGCTTTAAAATGCACAGTGTAACTACTTCAGTTCCTAGAGGTTTTTAGAGAGGGACCCATGGAACCTTTAAAGGTTTAAAACACCACACTTTTGGATCTGGCTTTCATCTGAACTTGGCCCATAAACCCATCATTCAGTCAGTAAATGTCACCGTAAGGTTGACATCGCAATGCTTTCCTCTCTTATATTTGTGTGTTCAGCAGTATTTTGAAAGCCTTTTGTACTATCTGGGTGTTGCAGGTAGTTTGATGAAGAAAGCCCTTGGAGGCCAGAGCCACAATAATGAAATAATTCACTAATTTGTCAGCTTTTGTTGAGTACCAAGGGTCTCATCTGGTCACAAAAAGATCAGCTCAAGCAGTGGTTTTATGCTTATGGTTAGGGACCTGTTAGTCTTTCAGACCCTGTGTGACATCAAGTTTTCTTTACAGGGTCTAGTAAGTGGATTGCACCCTTTTGGGAACCTGAGCATGTATTTTGATTTAACCAGGACTTTGCAAATCTTCCTGCCACTGAAAGTCATCCAACTTTATTCTAATTTGTGCACATCAAAACGTCCCATTGCTTTAGGAATTTCTAGTTTTGTTTAATGTCCTACTGAATTTTCCTGCACTTTAAATAGATTTTTTAGAAGCGCATAACAAAACTGCGAGCTCTCAATGGAGGAATTTATTGTATCAGTCTGGAATGTACAAGACACGCCAAGTCACTGAAACATACCTGTGTAAAATGATTTTTTAAATTTATGTTACAGTTTTCTTGTTTTACAAATCAAAAAGCTGAAGAAACCTCTCTCCAAATCCCTTTCTATGTTCTTTGTGACTCTTCTTACAAAAATTTTACAGGCCTGATGAAAGTTTGCAGTGTTCTAAGTGGTGGTGGTGCTGAGTTCTGTTTTTTTTTGTTGTGGTGGGGGTTTTTTGGTTATTGCTGTTTTAAGTCTTCTGTGCTTTCAGAGCACACTTTTGGCTTATATATACGAAAGGATGAAATTCCATTAGCATTTTTTTAATGTTGATTCACATAAAATATGATTGGTATGCAGGAAATATTACTTCCATTTGCCTAGTGGACTCACTTAAACTGCGTATTCAGCCTCACAGAAAGTCATGATCTAGTACCTGAGCTAAAAGCAGTTCTTAGGGGTTGATTGTGCTCAGGAATCTAATAAGTATAAAAAGTTCTGTTGAAGTAATTATTAGATTCTTTTTTTATTTAATTTCAGTCTGGAGTATAACTGTATATATAAATTCAGCCAAAACCAATAGAGACAGTAAACCTAGCTCACCCACACTCAAGTTGTTTATAACTGATAAGCTTGATTCCTTGCCCAGTAAGTGTAATTTGGATCTTGCATTTACGAAAGACCTACATGTTAGCCATCAACTGAAATTGAGCCAGAATATTTTTTTTTAGGCTGTTCAGATATCAACTGATATTTTATAAGCAATACTGCCGGAAATCTAACTGTTTTCCCTAACAATTACTGTTATAAAACTACGCTTTAGAACTGTATTGAATATACACTGCTTCAGATATTGCATGCAATTTTCAGGAGAAGAAGTAGTTCCCTCTTGAAGTTACTTCAGCTAAGATTTACTGAGGATGAATGAACATTAAAGTGCTTGGTTTGGATAAACACACAAAAGTTTGAAAACAATCCGAAACCTATAGGGAGCCAAATGTCCCTCTTCCTGGTGAATCTTTCTCTAAGCTAGTTTATGGGGTAGAGGTTTGGAGCCCTTATCAGGATTTTGGCTGGGAGGTAGCAGGCTACACATCTGTAGCAGACAATCTGAAAAATATACACTGTGTTGGCTAGTTCTAAAAGGGTGGAACCCTTAGTCCTCCTGATACAATGATGATTTTGATTATAAGCATTCATTTTAACAGATGAAGTTGACAGTAGTAATAATTCACTTCTAAGCATGTGGTGTAAGTTGGTCACTTTTGCTCCCTTATTAGAGGATCTTTTTAAGAGGCTGCTCAGTTTAATACAGTTATTTAGATGAAACTGAGATTGAGGTTAGGCTGGACCCTAATACAAGTACAGATGTTCTTAATCAGCATGTGTTTGTCTCTATTTTGCATAACAGATTACAATCAGTCTGTTTTTCAAGTTGTGCAGATAGGTTGCGTAAATCGTGTCTGTATCCAGTTTATGATCCTAATTCTGTTGCCTCTTAAGAACTAACAACAATCTGCTATTTGTTAGGGGATGTTAAAGGCTGTCAATTCATAAAATCAGCATTTTCCTTCTCATGTCGGGATTATAGGCAGCACTGGATTATATTCTCATAACCAAGGGGACTGAAATCACTTTTCGCTCACCTAAAGGTTTTTGGAGAGATCTGCAGTAATATTCTCCACTAAGAGGCCTTTTGTGTCTCTGGCACTTCATTTTAAGTCCAAGAAATACTATTTTTTCCTTGAAATCCAAGTGAGATGTTAGCTACATTATTTTTTTTCATTGCTGCAAAACTACCCATTTTTGCATCAGCAACCTCCACTAGAGGTGTGCGAATTCCAAATTCTTATGATTTGCTTCTTTCCACCACCATTCATAAAGATAAGTTGGTTCTATGTCCTTGCTGTAAATTCCTGTTGAGACAGATGTTTGCTGTATACCTCAGTCGATGTATTTCCGTTCCGTTTTCCTTTCTTCATGCTTATGGCTTCTCTTGAGCTTCCATTTTCTACGAATGGGATGTCTGTTTCTCTTTATGCAAATCAGATTCCTTGTGTGAAAAAATGCCTTTTTCAATCAGAACTGCAGGGGGCACTTGTCTCTGTAGATATGCTGGGGAAGCAGATAGGATACGTAAGGTATCTGAACTTGCTGTAGTTTAGCAAACACCAGAATCTGAAAGGGCGTTGTTAGTAGTCTTGTTAGTCTTGCCTTGATGGAGTTCTGGTAGTTGAAAACCATAAGGCCACCAGAAGGCATTCACTACGGTGACTCCTAATTCCACTGTCAAGACACCAGTGCTCATTCAGACTGTCCCACCCTTGGTTAACAGCATTGCCTCTTAGGCAAGACGGCTTGAACATCATCAGTACTTATTGCATATTCAGTTTTTAAGGGCCTTTTCTGACCTACTCCACACACTCAAAACAAATATACTTGAGAGAAGTAATGAGCAAGCTGGAGTATTTTCGAGGCATCTAAAATGTTGATTTCTATTTTTAATAGTTCATTTGTTCTGTTAGCAACATGGATTTGTATTTCTGAATATTATTCCTCAAAAATATTGCATATTTGGCAGAAATGCATAGCGAAAATTAATCTTCTGGTTGCCTAAAGATTTTTTAATGCAAGAAACCTGAATCATAAAGACTCTTTCATTGTTCCTAGACCCTTGTTAAATGTTATTATTAGAAATAATGACTTTTTTCTTCTTTCACCCTTGATTCCGTATTGCTGATACAGTATATCTTTATTAATTATGAAGATATTGAAGTATTTTACTGAATCAGTATAATTCTTTTTTTTTGGCAAAATGTTTATGATGATTAAATCTGGGATTCCACATTAAGATTAGCCTTTGCTAAAAGATATGTTAATGCACCAGTGGCAAAGGTCTGCTGTCCTTGTCCTGTTCAGAAGCTGAATGCCTAAAATGTAGTTGCACAAGTTTGGAGCAAACAGACAAAAAGAAAGGTAGCTAACCATTTTGCTGTGCATGAGCAGTTAGAGGGCAAGCAGACACCAATGCACCTTGACCACCTATTATGAAGCTTTTTGCTGCAATGTCAAGTGAAAGCGAGTTAATTGGGTGAAGCTGTAGAGCATGTTAGGGGCATGGTAAAGGGTTGCTGTCTGACAGCTGAGTGTCAGCAGAAGCTAGTGAAGTGTGGCTGAGAGACAGAGACCTGTCACAAAGTTCATGTGGACTATAGCACAGTTAGGGAGATGAAATGTGGTTCTGTCTCACTTTCTCCCTCATTGCATTCAGGCACCTTAAGATTTCACACTGTATGTGTCAACCCTTGTTCTCTAAGCTGTTTTCTCCTAACACTTCTGCATTCAAATGATTGGACAGAAGATGCTAATGTTTGGCAAAATGAATGTAAATACACTTTTCTTCCGTTTTCTGCTAGAGTGGCAGTATACATGCAACTCAGATGAAACTTTGAAGGCTTACGTCAGACAGTCACACTCTCTAGGAATTCAGCTGATGGCTGAATACATTTCTCAAGAGAATATGAAGTTTGATACTTTAACTAGTTGGACAGGGACTGTTTTCCTACTAGCACTGGCAGAAGAAAAGGCTAAGTGGGGAGGACTACTTCATGAGCCACATGTGCCTCAGCTTGGTGTCATTAATGTTTTAGTCTCTGGTTGTAGTCACCTTCTCCTCTTCTTGCTAGAAGGAAGCAAAGAGCTGAGAGGGAAGCACAAAAGAGAGAAAAATGCTGATCTGAGGCAATGAAAACCTGTGGGAAAACTCACATAGCAGGAAATCATTTCTTGGGAGCAAAAGGAGCATCCGTTAAAGACAGCGACAATCTTATATATTGAAGAAAAACATGGAGAGATGTCACAATAGTTTAGTAAGAGTACATTGTACCTTTTAGTGTTGTTTACAACATGCAGCACAAGAAAAACTAATATTCATTCAGGTTAGAAAGTAGAAAGACAGTGGTAAGCAACATGGGCAAACAGTACTGAAGAATTTCGAAACTTGGATTGAAATCAACACAGACTGAGCATTTGACCATGCAAAGAGTGCAACGCATAATTTGACTAATGTTTTGGTGTTATTAGTGTAGTGTGGAAAGTCTGACCTGAAAATTGAAGACCTCCATGTGTATTCCCATGAAGCATCTGAAAGAGAAACTTACTGTGTAGGCTGTACATTGGGTTTTGGCCAAAATATTTAGAAATCATCAAAATTAGCAGTGCAAAATTAAATTATTTGTCCTTAAGCCAACAAAACATGGAAGATAAATTGTTTGTATGATGTGATAATCTGTCCAATCCTCCGTGTTCTTCAAACATACCAGGTTTAAATATGTTTGAATAAAATGGGATTTTGTTTTAGAAAAACAAAATATTTTGAAGTCTTTCTCGTAATTACTTTTAATTGAGCCTTTAGAGTGTGATATCACTGAATGCATTAAATGTGAAAACCTTAGAAAAGTAGAAGAAAAAAATACTTTCCAGATATTTTAGCCTCATATGTTTTTTTGAAAGCTCCTGGAAGTGGAAGAGGGAATTCTTTGATAATGAAAAAAGCCATTAGTATTGTTGGCTGGCAGCACCCAAAGTGTGTTCTATGTCTACCTTTCTGACTTAGTATGTAATGACTTGGCAGCCCCTTGAATTATCCTCTGTTAGCAAATTGCAAAATCCAGGCAGGAGTGCTGACAATTAAAATTTATACAGAATGTTACCATTTTCCTACTTTGTGTCAGAGCACCGATTTAGGCCTACTGCCTCCGCATACAGAATTGCAAAATCATTTACACAGGAAGCAAACTTTCCACATTTGGCCAGTATACATTCCTGCTTTGAAAAACTTTGTTAGTTAGCATGGTATTGCACTGACATCCACTTGTAATACTTTCCATTTTAAGCACCAGTTTCTAGCATTTTCACCAGGCTGATGTTTTATTTATTTCAACAAGAGTGAGAAAAGGCTCTTGGAACTACTTGTAACAGAAAAAGAATTAGCAATGTCCTGGAAGTCCATTGGCATTGTCTGGCAAAAGACAATTCAGTCTTGGAAACAGTCTGGAAAGGAGGGTGTGAATGATGTAAAAATATGCATATTTTTCTGTAGGACATAGGTTTTCCACGTAAGTGTTACAAAATGTTTGTTTCTTTAACATTTACTGTAATTGCTATTACTACAGTGAAATCATAGAATCATAGAATGGCCTAGGCTGGAAGGGACCTTAGAGATCATTTTTAATTCAGCCTCCCTGTTGCCGGGGACGCCACCTCTCAACTAGATCAGGCAACACATGGGGACCGAACAGGATATGATGCAAGCTCCAGTGATAGTATAGGTGGGAGAAGCTGAAAAAAACACAATGGCCATTTGATTTGCTGTCTAGTGGTATTGCTGTGTATATTTATATTCTAGAGTTGGGGTGAGAGCAATCAGCATCAGAAATCAATTGTAAAGAAATATATTGGTTATGTCCCACTATACCCCCATCTCTCTCTGCATATATGCTTACCTTACATTTCTTCCTACTCTTGCGGTACTGTGCGACAGCTTTTCCAGAGAGTTTTAAGCGTTGCCAAGGTTGCTTGCTCCTCCCTCTGCACTTCTGTTTGCTGCCAGGCACCCTCACACACCTAAGTATCCTCTAGGCTGGTGATTTCCAGATCGCACTTTGCCCTCATAATTCAACAATTGTCTTTAATTTACCTTGAGATATAACACTGAATTTATTACTGCATCTGCATCGTTACACGGAGAACCTCCATAATTGTGTCTGTATTATTTTGTAACTTCACTGTTTTTCTTTTTGCCCTTTGATTTCAATCCTTACTTGGTCTGTTCTGATTCTAAGCAGTTTCATTGCTTTCTTACCTCAGTCAAAGGTATATATGCAAGCTTGTTATTCACAGCCCAGAAACTATAACTCACAAAAACCTTTACCACATTTTATTATTCTGGGTTTTTATAATACAGAATGTCACATGTCATATGAAAGTGGAAGGGAAGTTTAGCCTACTGTTTTGAAATTGAATATTTGAAAGCGGTATCAAGTGACTAAAATTAGTAGGGGGAAATCCCCAAATTAGAGGAATGATTGTTGTAGCATACAAATAGTAGATGGCAATTGAATAATTGTAGTGTGGTATTATAGGGAAAATTGCAGTTCAGTAAAATTATACTTGTGTAGACTTTGAAGGCTGAAATCACTCTGATTTGTGGCTTCAGCTGTGGTTATAAATTTTAATCCTACAACTGAAGATAAACAATATACTTCTTCTAACAGTGAATTTCTTTATGTAGTTATGTATTTGCACCACTGTCATAACATGTGCATAGTCTTGTAATTCCAAGAGTCTAACTGTTCACATTATTGGACAAGTATTGATATATAAAAGAAAAATAGGGTATCTTTGATCACAACATGATGCTTTTAAGTTGGTTGACATTGCAATAAAAACATATATAAGGACATAATACATAATGGTATTATATTTCCTCACAATATCATGCATAATAAAGCAACCCACTATAAGTCAGTTTTAACTTTGCTAAAACAGGTAATGTATCATGAGACAACCTGCACACTAGATCCTAAATGTTATCATAGGCTAGTTACAGAAGAAAAACTGTAAAGAAGAATTGTTATAAAAATCTTTTCCCATGTCTAATACTAAAAAAAAATTGCTTGAGTTAACTTTAGTTTAGAAGGTAATTACTCCATAATATAGATTAGCCTTTCATAATTTGGTCTTTGGGAAAACATGTTTTATAAACTTTGGTTATCAAACTTTGAAAAATGACCATAGGACATGACCAATTACTATTTTACATAAATATTTTGAAAGCATATCTTTACTAGACATATTGTGTGCTAAATATCTGTTTACCTGATGAAGTGTAACAGTTTAGATAGAATCATTTACAGCTTACCGGGTAAATATAACTCCTATGCTGAAGATTTTCCTGAACAGACACCCTATTTAAGATACATAATTCCTCTTTTAAAAATTACATAAATGCATATTTATATGATGGATTATCATCACAGCTCTGGCATAGTCATTTAAGTTTGTCAATTTTATATATGTTTTAGAAAGGTTTAAAAATACAATAACGTTGAAAGAGGTCTGTTGGGGAAATTATAACAGCCTTTAAAATTCCTACATGCAAGTATGTGTTCAAACAATGAGTATTAGAACAGTTCTGGGCATTTTTTCTTGTAATCTATAGAATCCTATTTTCTTATTCAATGTAAGTGTATATAATGATATTGAATCAAAACAATTCTTATGAGTAAGAGCCAGGATTTTTTTTTACATCAGTCACATTGCTATTAGATCCAATTTCCCTTCTATTCTCTGAATAGTATTCTATTCTTTTTAAAAAGTACAGCACAGGATCTGGATAACTAAACGGGAGCTTTTTTCCCCCAACAGTGACGCTTTTACTGTAACATAGTCTATTGACTTGCTGCCAATCATTAAGTTTCATACATTTTTTTTTGCAACTCTCAAAGGAAATCCGATTTCTTATCTCCTCACTGGGATTTTGATGCCATATTCTTTAAAAAAAACCACCCTCACTACACCTGGAAAAAGAGTAATATGATAGTGTAATTGTAGCATGTGATTTTTACTCATTGTGATATGCTGATTAATTGAGATGTTGAAAGCAGTACAAACCAATGTTGTTTATAGCTGTATTGATTTCATTTTGTTTTTAGGACATCACAAGTTATTTGCATATTTCAATATTGTCATAGTATTGTTTTTTAAATTACTAATTTTAGAAGGAATTTTGGCTATATGGTCAACTGATTAAAGCATAAAAGTACCAGACTATTAATTGGTTTAATAGGTGGATGCCTTCATTGAGATCTCATTTCAGATGTGCTGATACAAATACTCTCATGATGATTTCATTTGTGCTTTGGCCTTTTAGCGGTTCCCGTTCTGCATAGCATTGAGTCCAGAAGGACTGAAAAGCCAGAGTGTTACCGATTACACTTGCCAGTTCTGATGGTTATCTCATCCTCCTCACCACCATAGTTTAGGAAAACTCAAGGCACTACCTAATTTTAAACATCTACTTGAAGTAGTCATTTAAATTTGCTACTGTATGGGTTCTTGAAGGTCTAATACAACCCGTCTGTTTACAGTAGCTGCAGTGTGTCTTGTGGTGAATCAGGAAATCAAAAGAGTCTATATCAAAGGAAACTGTTGAAGTAGATGTTAGAGGCAACCATTGATTTTTCTCCAGCAATAGTAACAGAGGAAAGGGGAATCTTTCATTTATACATATGATTGAGTCTGGATTTGTTGAAATGTGCATATACACATACCCTTTTGCCACTCTCTGGGTATCCATCAGTATGGATATTGGAATCTGTGCCCCTGTGTATGTGCACTTCTGCCTCTGTGTATGTCTGTGTTTATATATCCATGTATGTTCTTCCTGAAATGCCAGAGAGAGAGTGTTTAAAACCTCAAACACACCGTAACAGTCTTTCAGTATCTTAACTTTTGTCTTTTAATTATGCTTTGCATGTGAATTTTTCACATAGTTTATGACCTCATGAGATAATTGATTGTTATTTCCACAGCTATATAGTATATTGGGTGAAATACTTTGGTAAAGGGCAGAAGAATAGTATGGCATTGTGTTTTCTGAAGTTTTTTTTATTATTATTGATAATTAAGGGAATACAAAGTATCTTTTTTAGCATTAAAAATATTAATGCTGATATACTGATATTATCCATAATCTTTCAAAATTGGATGCAGAATGTTTTGGTACTGGAAGTTATTTACGGTTGAATTTTAGCTGATCTAACCTTTATAACTGTGTGACTGAATGTCGAGACTCCTTGAAATATGTATCATGTTCCCCATCACCGTACATTCATTGTATATTCTCTGGCCATTTTCTAACAGGCTAACATTTGAAGAGTATTAAGTGTTTCAGTTGATGGTAAAATACATTTAGAAGTGAATGAATACCTTCCGTAGCTGGCTTGGCATATTTTTCCTAATGAGTGGCACTAAGAGGGAGACAGTAGAATAAGTTTGTTTACTTGATTAAAGTAACCACACTCTAAAAGTGATAATGAAAATGGATAAAGATTTTCTGTAATTATTTGTAGCACTTTAAATGAAGCAGGCTATTGTTTCCTAACACTTACTAGTGCAGAATACTCTAGGTAACGTCTTTTGTTCCTGCTTATTAAAGATTAATATTTTCAGGTACTATATATTTTAAAGAATGTTTGAAACAAGAAGAAAACTCTTAGGAATACTTCATATACATAAATTTGTGAAAGTCATAATGAAATTATTTTTCTTGCTTGTTTAATAGTAAATGTAGGGGTTTTATTATTTTTTATTTATTTTTATTATTATTGCTTTATCTTACTGTAGGAATCAAGAGAGAGTTCAAACATCACAAATGGCTTCAAGCTAGGAAGTCAGTCTGACCAGAATTGTATCCTGGATTTTTCGGCATTGCGAGCTGAACCTGACACATCCTGCAATTTTATGCACACTACAACCAGTACTCAGACTTGAGTCTATTCCTTCAGCCTGAATGTCACATCCAGTCCCAAAAGAACAATGGAAAATGGATTTTCAGATTCTTTTATATCAATAATCTTTTAGAGGGAAAAAATTGCATTAATGTAAAATGATGCAATTAAAGTGCAATTTTGTTTCTACTTTTGAATTGTAGTTCAGTGTGTGTATTTTTTGACATTAATTTTACATTTTTATGAGAATGTGCATTTGTATGTTCACATTTCTGTTCTTCTCATTCTTTGCATACTGAAACAGTGATTTTTTAACTTTTATTTATTGCCGTTGTTCATTTTTTATGTAGTATATTTTTAAATGTTAAAGAATGACACATTTTGGGTAATTTTCCTCAGTCTTAAAAAAAAAAAATCAATAAGCCATTTTAGTCTCTATCTATCAAAGTTGTTTCATACTTGTCTATTTTAAAGCAGGACTGCAATACTTTAATAGGATTGAGAGAGCTATTTGAAATGTATGCCAATGATTCCTGTCATTTCATGGCAGCCCTGCCATGGTTCACTGAGCCCCCTCTTTTCTCTTGTCAGCTCAACTGAAGACAAGCATTTAGTTGCAAACTTTAAGCAGGTTGTGCAAAACAGAAATGATGTGACTGCTTCTCTTCCTGCACAATAATGTCACTGCTGGTCAATGTGAGAAGGTCAGGTTGCTCCTTGTAAAGCTACATGATACCACTTGCCTATTTGAACAAGTTAAGTTAACTGCTGAATCTGGTCCCTGCAGGCGCTGGAAACTCACCCTTTTATCAAGTCTGCATTTCATAAGAAAGAAGAACAATTGTGCAGGGAGGATTTCTGATGATATGTTTATGTACGTTATAAGGACAGTTCCCAAACCAGTGTTGCAGGTAATATATTTAGTTTAAGCTGAAAGACTTTAAAGTAATGGCTGTTTTGACCTTCAGATAGACTCCTTTTTTGTTGTTGTTGGTAGGACCCAAGAGTGACGCCCATCTTTGATGCTGACAGAATTTAAAGCAAGGCCATTGCCCTGCATTTTCTGCCTTGTAGCACACAAAAGTAAAATTGTATGTCAGGCCGAGATGTCGGGGAGCTGACAAGATGCCCCAGTGACATTTCAGCTGGAAAGAGCAAGTGTCTTGCAACCAAGTGGTCAAATATCAAATAATAGGTCAAGCAGGAAGGAGCTGAGTTCTAACCACAAAGAGGTTTCTGGTAACTTACTTGACAAGCTTTTGGGCGCTTTGTGGCTTGACAAAGTGATGTTCTGTTGGGTATCGCTAGACAGACTGTTCTTTATCGCCTTCAGAAGATCAGACATTGACATTGATTAAACTCTTTAACCCTTAAAGGTTAAAACCTAGCAGTTTCGTCGTTGTGAATGAAGAACAAAAGAAAATTAGTAATATACCATTTG
The DNA here is from genome assembly GCF_000703405.1 of Apaloderma vittatum. NCBI lineage: Eukaryota > Metazoa > Chordata > Aves > Trogoniformes > Trogonidae > Apaloderma > Apaloderma vittatum. The sequence continues at coordinate 31,231 of NW_009736893.1, read as the reverse complement.
TTTTCATATTAATCACTGAACTCCCCAGTGCTATTAACTTTTGATGTGCTATGTAGTTTTTGACAAAAAGATTGAATGCAAAATCTATATAATAGATTGTTTCTCATTATGGGCCAGTGATACATTAGAAAAATAATATTATGCATTATGGAATTTGTAATTTCTTCTAATATGTCAAATGTAGGATTTGATTTTAAAGCCTACTGACTACTACTGAAATTCCATTTTGGACTCTTTTGGAAAACTATTTGCGTAGATAACATACCGCTTAAAATGACCAAATTCTTCCAAATACCTTTGTTTTCAGGTGGTAGAAAACGTAAAATAAATCTCAAATTTATGGAAGAAGAACTTTAATCAAGAGTAGCTTCAAGTTTTCAAGTATTCCCCTATTGTGCAAGTCCTTTGCTCACAGCTATGATGTGCATGTGTGTATCTGTACTAATACAGAGCCATGCAAACCCAAATAATAAATCCTGCAGAACTGTAACATGTAGGAGTTGGATGGTAGAGGAAGAACACTTCTTTTCTTTATGATGATGTATTTAGTCTTGAATACTGAAGAAAGAAGGTTTTTTTTCCCTCCAAAAGTCTTGACTCCCCTCTTTCCTGACAGTGACCATTCCTGGTAAATGCACTGCAAGTACAGTATTCTACTGTCCCAAATACAATGCCAAAGATCTTTTAAGTTTGTATGATAAATGACTGTGTTTTAACAAGCATTGTTCGCTCTAGTATGCATAGAGGCATGTACGCACTTTTACTTTTTAAAATATATTCTTATGGTACTCTGTGGTTTGAGAAGGAGAATGCCTACACTTCACTACATGACCTCTAGCTACTGAGGAGAATTTGTAGTGTTATTTGTCTCTTTCCCATCATTGTCAGTACATGTGGTATTGTGCATGTAGAGATGGAGGAACGATTTCTTTCTGAAATCAGTTTCTTATCAAGACTAGGACTAATCTCCTTCAGTTATTCCAGTTACTGCTCCAAGCATAGGTTCACACGATTTCACAGGGGCCACAGTAATGGCAAACTGAGTGCAGTTAGTGGGAATAATCTAGTGAGCTATTATTCTCACAAGAACTAGCTTGTATGTTTTAACTGGAAGGAGGACATCTACCTCATTTACTCTGTTTAAATATTGACCAGCTGTGAGTTATAAGCTATCTTTCTTAAACCCATCCACTTTGAAGAGACTTTGAAATATCTCTTGTTTGGATATCAAATGTCCCACTTGTAAAGAAAAGCTCCTCTCTGTCATATTGTGAAGAAGTTGTTGAGTAGTAAACTGGTTTATCATTAGTCAAATACTCCTGCGTTGCTTTTCCAGGCATCTGATAAATTGAAGCATGTGATAAATTCCAAATGAATAGAAGAAATCCAGCTGGCAAGATCACCTGTTACTAGTTTACAAATGATCCCACCAAGCATTTATTTCACTTTTTGGGGACACAATAAAAATCATGCTTGTGTAGAATGTGGCAACACAGTTCAGTAACAGTAGCTGCCAAAAGAGCATACTGACTGCTTTATACCATCTGCTCTCTCTGGCTTGCTTCAGAAATTGCATAGCTTGAGAGTTTGAGCCTTACTTTCAGAGCTTTTCATGGTTTGGGCCTGGGATTTCAAGAGGACTGCTTCCACTTGCATAACCTCAACTCCATCATCAGCACTGCTCCATGAGAACAACCAAACAGTTTCCTTTGAAGAAAGCACATATTTGGTGGGGCTAGAAAACTGTCCATGTTCTTGGAATGCAACACAACAATGATCAGAGATTTGCCTTCCGATCAGTCTCAAAATTCATATTAATTTATTTTTCCACCAAGCAACTCTAAAAATAGATGATGAAATATATGATTTCTTCCCTGCAATAGGAAGTTTTACAGCTGTTAGTACAAATTATCTGCGTGCCTGTGTGCACGTGTGCATATATACTTAGAAAAAGCTGGGTTATTCCGCTGACTATATTATCACTTCACATACTAGAAGCAGTTCCTACTATGCCAGTAGTACAGAAGGACTTTTCAGGTTCTCGTGTCTCCCACACGTCTGCAAATTCAGCATGAGCTTTACTGCCAGTAAAGTTTTCTATACAACTGTGGGAGTCTCCTCTGTTGCTGGAAGAGCCCTTGGATGTCTTTACCAAGTTAATCCAGGGCAGCTGAGGTTGGACGGCACTTCTGGAGATCATGTAGTCCAGTGCCCCTGCTCAGAACACAGGTACCACATGTTGCTGAGAATCATGTCCAGTTGGGTTTGAATATCTGCAAGGACAGACTCTCTCTTGACAACCTGTTCCAGTTGTTCAATCACCTTCAAAGTAAAAGTGTTTTTTAATATGTTCAAATGGAATTTTGTTTCTTTCAGTTTGCGCCCTTTGCCTCTTGTTCTGTCACTAGGCACTACAGAGAGTAGTGTATCTCCGTCTTCTTCACTTTGCTGGTGTTTATCCACATTTGTAAGATCTCCCTGAGCCTTCTCTTCTATAGGTTATCAGTCTCTCTCTCAGCCTTTCCTTCTGTGACAGATGCTCCAGTCATTTTATCAGTCATCTTTGTAGCCTTCCACTGAAATCACTGAAGTATGTCCGTATATCTCTTGTACAAGGGAGCTCAACACTGGAGCCATTACTCCAGATATGACATCACCAGTTCTGAATAGATGCTGCTGGCAGCTCTCTTTCTGATGCAGCCCAAGGAGGCTGTTGTCCTCCTTTGCCACAAGGGCACATTGCTACCTCATGGTCAACATGGAGCCTATAAGGGCCGCCAGGTACCCTTCTGCCAAGCTGCTCCCCAGCCAATTGTTCCCAGTTGGTCTTGGACCCCCACGCTGTCCTTGTGCATGAGATTATTCCACCCCAGGCAGAGGGCTTTTTTCTTCTCTCTCTCTTTTTTTTTTTTTTAATAAAAGCAAACAAACAAAAAAACCTTTGTGAAATTCCTGTCAGCCCCTTTCTCTGGCCTGAAAATGTCCCTATGGATGGCAGCAAACCCTTGTGGTCTATCAACCACTTCTCCCTGCTTTGTATCATCTGCAGATTTGTGGAGCGTGCACCAGGTCCTGTTGTCCAGGTCGTTAATGAATGTACTAAACAATATTGCTCCCAGAATTGACCTCTGGGGTATACCACCCTTGACTGGCATCCAGGTGGACTTTATACTGCTGCTGGCAGCCCTTCAAGCCCACCAGTTAGGACGGTTTGGAAACTGACTTCCTGTCCATGTATCTAGTTCATATTTCCTTACCCAGCAGTGGGCCATTTTGCTGTGCAAAGGACTCTCAAAATTCCCGAACAGTGCTAAAGCCCTCGTTTAAGTGAAAAGCAGTATTTTATATAACCTGAGTGTCGATTAGTTCAGTTTGATCATTTGATCACTTACAACATCTGATCACTTACATCTGATCACTTACAAGCACCTGATCATACTGCTGTCACCCTATACTTGAAAGGTTTTCCAAGGCTTTAAGTTTTATGTAAATCTACGTGTTCATTGGTATGATTTAACTCCTAAAAATTTGTTTAAACTCTCTAACGAAATGAAAAATTGCTTTAGTAGCATTTTTTCTCCTCATATTACTCTAGTGAATAAAACCCAAGGAGCCCTTGCCAGTATCACAGTTTGGAACAAATCTTTATGTGAAGTGCATTTTTCTTCCATTGCTGGTAATGAACACCAAGCTTACTCATAATTTTTCTCTTTGTCCTTTTGTTGATTAACCTTGAAATCCAAATTCAGAAAATGAATCTTTTAGAACATTCTTTCTGATCTTTTCAGCTTTCGTCTTGCTCAGAATGAAATTACTAGATTTTGCCTAACTTGGCTTCATTTTGGTCCTGATAATCTGAGCATTTTTGAAAAATCATTTCACATTATGCTCCCTGTAAGACCCCAAAATGTACCTTAGTTTTTATTTGGAAATTATCTTCTTTTGTCTTTGCTGAATATCCACCTAAAACAATGGCATCTATGGTGATCTTTACATATGTTAAACTTGAATTATATAACCCCCTTATGTACAGTGTTTGGGGATTAAGACTGGTATAATTACATTCTCTGACAGATTCTCTACCTCTGCTGTGACTTCAGTTTTACAGATGTAGACTTGGCTTTCAGTTAGGTCTCTGCAAATCGTCCTTCAGTATCAATAGAATATGGAGGGCAACACGCTCATTGTCATGCTAACATAGAGCTGATCACTGACAAGGAGAGCATCATGGGGGGGGGTTGTGCACTTTATATAATTTTATGTATTGTGATTCAATGCTAATGTTAAAAAAAAAAGATTCTTAATTTATGAGACAGTCATTCAGCAACAGAATCTTTGACTGCTGTTTCTGGTGTCCAGTGACTGATGAATAAAATTGAACAAGGACAAAGAAAATATGAGGAAATGTCTGAAAACAAAATTGTTTCTAAGGAATACTCAGCAGGAGGCATGGAGATCCACTGAATAATTTTTCTTCAGTTCCTTGTTTATCACTTTTACTTTACCATACTTCCTGTATCTTTATAAACTAATAGTACTAATAATCATTACTGATATGAGATTGCCTTCTCATAGCTCTGCTGTGCCTGATTAAAGCCTTACAAGTTGTTGGATTTTGTTTTTACTCACTCAATGAAAGGCATTAATTAGAAAATGAAGAACATTGGATTTACTTTAAGCACAAGTATTGTGAGCGTTATTCTGTAAATATCCTTTCTTTTTCGTGGTAAACAGATTTTTTAATCACCCACCGTTTAATGGTAACAGGGAGATTGTTCAAAATCAGAACAACAAAGCTAATTATATTTAATACATAGACATATCTGCATTCCTTTTTATGTAATAAACAGCTAACCCTTATAGCAGCAACACTAACTGTTGACTTGTAGATACTTGAACGGTTTAGTTCCCAGGGGTGGTGTTGTCCTAAAAAGTCCTGGCAGCAGGCTTCACTGGCTGTGTACTTGTGAGCAGTAGTTTGTTAAGTAAGGCATACACTTTTAACGCTTTACAGGGAAACTGCACAGCAGTGCCAATCTAAATGGTGGCAACTTTTGTACAAATCAGGCAAGAGTTTCAGTAACTTTCAGTATCTGCCGTGTTGATTTGCCAGCCCATCCTGACTTTGTACATAATGTCTTTCTAATGCATGAGATGCTGCTGGCATACATGGGGAGAGACCCAAAGCTGTACGCCATCCTGAGACATTCAGACAGCATTTGATATTTTTACTGAATAAAAACTTTAAAAAATAATTTCTAAATCCTCTGTTCACAAGGCAGTTAGCAAAAAAAGAAAGGGAATTAGAAATTACATGTGAAATGTTTTCCTATATTTGTGCCATGTGAAGGTTAATAAAATTTGTTCCCATAAACAATAGCATGGGACAAATCTTAGTTGCGATGTGTTTGCAGTAGAAGATAAATCCTGGTTTCAGGCTTCATTCTCAGTTGGCTTACTGATACAAGTTTATGTCAGACATTTGGGGTGGGAAGCTGTATATATTAAAGCACTGACCTTAATGAGAGTCATGCAGCTAAAATCCTGCACAGTTCTTTTAAAATGTCAGGGGTTAATGTTATTTAAATGCAGTATTTGGTGGTTTAATTGAGTCATGCTTCATTGTCTTTTACTGCACATTAATGCCAATGAAACACTGATTGTTGACAGAAAGTTCTTTTCAGCAAAGCATACACTGACATATCGTGCTGCTATAGAAAAATAGTGTGCAAGACAGAGCAGTGTTACTCTGCTGGTGTAGGAATCCTATGCTGTCCAAATGGTGGCAACATTCATTATACACTGACAAGAAATGTGAACTAGTTAGGGGGTTTTTTGTATATGTTTTCAGGCTGCCTCTCAAGAGGACTAGTAAGACAGAATTGTTGGGTCTTTAGATAAATAAATTAATCACAATTTTATTTTTTTTCATGTGTGTCACACAAGTTAGTATAGAACCAACTCCAGAAGACAGGTTTGCTAGAAAAGCACCTTCTGATAGCTTTTGTGAGCTTGCCTTTGGACTCGCCAATGGCTTTTCATCTTGTCTTTGTCTAAGTTTGGAAAAAATAACAATGTTTTCTCTCTGAATACATCTTGGTGTTAAGTCTCCATGCCAATCTAAAACCCTCAAGATGAAGTAGATACGGGTTTGGCAAGTGGAGATATGGAAAATACTGTAAATTCTGGACTCAGAAAAACAAAAGCTTTTGAAGGGGAATATAGAAAGCAATAAACACTGGTGAGCTTACAAGAGCTTGTGTGTACAGTGAGAGGGGTGTATTTTATATTGTGCTCTTGGATAGTAGAATAACTACTCCAAAACTATGGACAGCTGTTATATACTTTCTTATTTTGGCTGAAGTAGTCTGCATGCTGTTTGTCTAGTCCCATAAGGCTTTGTTATGCTTTTGGGCTCTGTGCTTTCCAGGATTTTTCTCATGACTGCAGGATGCTTTCTGGAAGTCATTAGAATTCTGTGTCTTGGAAATGAGTTTGTAAATACTCCTGAGTTATGTTTTTTAATTTTATTTTTTCTTTACAAGACAATGTAGTTTTTCAAGTTGATGTCAGCCAGCCTGGTTGAAACCTGCAACTGCAAATGGACCTGCCTTTGCATGAAATTTTGATGCATTGTGTCTGCTTCATAGTTCTTACAGTATCTTATTAGGTAACATCAGGGCATCATACTTGAGCTCCTAAGGGAATAGCTGAGTGTTTGAATCTTGTGAGAGTTGTAAATTACAAAGAGTTTCTGTAGAAAGTCATAGTAGTCAGACCTTCTTAGAAGCAACAACCCATTTAAGTACTTGCCTTTATGGGTAGTAGGAATTACTGGTGAAGTTTGCAGATCTATGTCTTCTTCTAAGATCTGGACTGAGTCTCTTGTATACTATGGAGAGCATGTGTAGTTAGGCAGGCAGAACCTGTAGATAGGGGGCCGGTTAGCTCAGTGGTTTGAGCACAGTGCTGACAACAATGACCAACACCAAGGTCATGGGTTTGGTTCCTGCTCGGTCCCCATGTGTTGCCTGGTCTAGTCAAGAGGTGGCGTCCCTGCCCATAACAGGGAGGTTGGACTAGATGATCTCTCTAAGGTCCCTTCCAGCCTATGCCATTCTATGATTCTATGATCTCTGACCTGTCAGAACTCAATTCTTATGTCTGCCACTGACTCGAGGACAAAAAATAAATCCTTCCACCTTCCAGATACTCTCAGCTCTGCTGCAAAGACCACTGAGCAATACGCAGGGGCGAAGCCATAAGGAGATCTGAGGGACCCTGCTGTTCTCCCATGCAAATGTATTTGTATATGAATATTTGAGTTGGATGATGGATTTTTGAACATATTAATGTTTTGTTTTATTTAATATATTCTTTAGCACTCTGTGGTGTATGTGCTGTTACATCTATTGTGCACTTTGCATTGAACTCTTTGTTTCACCCAGAAGCACTTTATAACAATCAAATAGAACCAGCTGTTACTTGGTGAGCTCTTGAGCCTCTGTTAAGACATAGTGTGTTAAATTATTAACGAGAGAGATAAGGTAAACTCTCAGTAAACTAAGAAGAGTTTATTCCTTGTCATTGTTAAAAACCCCCCCTTTTTAAAGGAGTGAGGTGAATATCACAATATGGCTCAGACGTGTTTTCCTGTAAACCAAACTTAGAGGCCGTTGTTTTCTACGTAAATAAAATTAAATACATATGTTAATGGATCTACTGTCCATTTTCTTTTTGGGATAAATTTGCCTGCCGTGGTCCCAAGATATGACCAGACTTCAAAAGGATAAAGATTCACAAGCCATATAATGCCATTCTCTGAAAAAGAAAAGTAGGTTCCTTCCCATATCAGAAGCAGCTAGTTTTACAGTGGGCTGAGCAGAACCATATGATTCTTCCTATTTCAGCAAAAAACGTTTCTCTCTCACGTACATGCACAGCTTGACTTCCCAAAGGGTACAGATTAAACGGTTAGGGTTATTTGAAAAGTGTCTGAAGTCCTCTTCCTAGGCATAAAGAATTGCACTATAAAGATTTATAATTTGAAAGGGAGGAGTTTCCTCTTTTTTTTTTTAGCTGCACAAAACGACTTGGTTTCTTTTAATAACTGAAATGGTTTCTACCTCTCTCTGAGTCTACAAGAACCTCTTATAAAGTTCATAGAGTAGTTACAGTTCACCATGTGAGCTAGTCAAACACAAACTTATTTCTCTGAGCAGCTGCTAGTCATTTTTTTCATTAAACCAGTTGTCTAATTCACATCCAATTTAGAGACTACAGTTTTATATACAAGACTGAGGGTCTTAGAAGGATGTAAATTGTGGGGACATGAAGATGAAATGTGGAGAGCTACTTGGGCTTGTCAATGTTCTTCAGTGGCACAACTTTGGGGCACATCAGCATCTTCATGATGGACCTTCACAACTAAGCTCTCTAACTGGGCAACAATATCTTGCCACAGTGCAGCAGCCCAAATAGACTTACCTCTGTGCTGCCAGTTATTTCACTTCTACCGTTTTAACCAGCCCCAAAAAGCATTTGCCACCATCCATGACTCTGTATAGAGATAGAGCACTGGCCACTTTTCCAGTTTTGCAATGTCTAAGGCCAGCTGGATGGCTTTTACTTCTGCAAACTGACTTGATCCACCTTCTCTCAGCTGATTCTGTGACTCATCATGTGGGACTCCACACAGCAGCTTTCCACTTACGACGATTTCCTACAAGGTGGCCAGATCCATCAGTGAAGAGGGCATATTGCTTTTCATTGTCTGGTAACTGATTATATGGTGGAGCCCCTTCAGCACATGCCACCACCTCCTTAGGGGGCATTGCAAATTCTTTACCTTGTGGCCATTCTGCGATCACCTCTAAAATTCCTGGACGATTGAGATGAGCAGTCTGAGCTCTGTATAATTAGGGCAGTCCGTTTGCTCCATGTAGAGTCAGTGGCATGAGGCATGGAAGGAACTTGACCCTTGAACATCCAGTCTAGGACTGATATTAGTAGTACTAGGAGGAGCTGTGCTTCAGTACCAATCACTTCTAAAGCAGATCATATGCAGCCAATGTTTTTTTTTCAGTTGCAATATAGTTGGCCTCAGAGCCTCTGTATTTTCGGCTCCAAAATCCTAAGGGTCCACCTCGAGTTTCTCCTGTTACCCTCTGCCAGAGGCTCCAGGCAGGACCATTATCCCCAGCTGCAGTGTACAGCAAATTTTTAATATCCTGTCCTGTTCCGATTGGCCCAAGAACTACTGCCTGTACAATCCCTTGTCTGATTTGTTCAAAGGCCTGTTGTTGTTCAGGGCCCCATCTGAAATTGTTTCAAGTCACTTCAAAAACGAGGTTTCGCAATCTAACTATAACCAGGAATATGCATTCTCCAGAAACACACAGTGCCTAAGAAGGATTCTGTTTCCTTTTTGTTAGTTATTTGCAACATAACTGATATTGTGTCAATTACATCTATTGGGATCTGACGATGTCCATCTTGCCACTTAACTCCTGAACCTGGATCTCGTGCAGGTCCCTTGACCTTGCTTCTCTTTATGGCAAAACCAGCATCTAAAACACTCTCAGTTATTTTCTTACCTTTTGTAAAAACTTCTTCTGCTGTGTTATGCCATATGATGATGTCATCAATGTATTGCAGTTGTTCTGAAGCTTTGCCTTTCTCCAGGGCAGTATGGATCAGTCCATGGCAGATGGTAGGGCTGTGTTTCCACCCCTGGGGCAGTTGAATCCCGTTGTATTGGATACCCCTCCAGGTGAGAGCAAACTGCGGCCTGCACTCTGCTGCTATAGGAACAGAGAAAAATTCATTAGCAATGTCAGTTGTGACATACCACTGAGCTGCCTTTGACTCCAGATCAGACTGAAGATCTAACATATCTGGCACAGCGGCACTCATCAGTGGTGTAACCTCATTCAGGCCATGATAGTCTACAGTTAATCTCCATTCTCCATCAGACTTTTGCACAGACCAGATAGGACTGTTAAATGTCGAGTGAGCTTTCCTGATCGCTCCTTGGCTTTCTAGTTGACAGATCAGCTTATGGATGGGCACGACGGTCCCCATGTGTTGCCTGATCGGTTGAGAGGCATCCCTGCCCATGACAGGGAGGTTGAATTAAATGATCTCTAAGGTCCCTTCCAGCCTAGGCCATTCTATGGTTCTATGACAGAGTTTTGGTTGGTACAATATTGTCACCTGTGCACCATTTTTGTAGCAATTTGTACCTGTCGATCTTCAATTTTCATTAGCCCCATACTGGGTACCAATAAACCAGTCATGGATCAAGGCTGGGCCAGCCACTTTCGGCCCCAGCCACTAAACACTGGCAGGTGCTTTCTAACCTCCTTTAGCCCCCTAAGCAGGAAGGAAAATAAAATGAGGCAGAGAGACTTAGGGATTGGAAAAAAAAAGAAAATTAAGCTTTAAGGAATAAGGAAAAAATAAAAGTAGTGAACTATATACAAACATATATATATGTATATATATCTCTCTCCAATATCAAACGACTCCCCTCCTGACAGCAGTCCTCACTGATGCTGCAGAGCAGGCGGCACCAGGGAATTCCAAGGCTCAGCGGCAGAGGGAAGCTAGACACGGGAACTGGAATCAGAAACTCAAGATCAGGATCAAAGGCAGAAGATTAGATGGAATCCTCTCTGGACACTGGCTCTTTTCCAAGGGGAGAGAGAGCTAAACCCTTGTGATCCCTCAGTTTATACTGAATATGACGTGGTCATCTGTCCTGTCTGTTACTTCCCGGAGGTGCAACCTTTTACTTCCTTGTGACCCCTCTTACTACCTGGCACCCCCAGCGTGGCACACAAGAGCCAGCAGTGGCCTTGGGCACTATGGGAATAAGTATAAGCAAGAGCCTTTCTGCATCCCAGTCCCTGGCAGTAACTGTAAATATAAGACATCACTTCTAGTAACAGACATTGTCTGCAAAAACATGCTGTTAACTTCAGAAAGTGCAGCCTTTTAGAGGAGACTGAGCTGGGAAGTAAAACTCACTGATCAGAATTGGTTTTGTTTCGCTCAAACCAGGACAGTCATCTAGAGCAGGTTTTCCAGGACAGTGTGCCGTTGGATTTTGAATATCTCCACAACCTGCCTAGGCAACATATGCAAGTGCTTGGTCACCCTCACAGTGAAGTAATGACTTCTGATGTTCAGAGGGAACCTCCTATTTTTCAATTTGTGCCCATTGCCACATGTTTGCCACTGGACACCACAGAGAGGAGTCTGTCTCCCTCATCATCGTTCCCTCCAGTCATCTGTACATATATACCAAGGCTGAAAGTACCCAGCTCTCTTAGCCGTTCCTCATATGAAAGGTGCTCCAGTAGCTTGATCATCTTTGTTACCATGCACAGGAGTTTCTCCAGCATATTCATGTCTACTTTTACTGGGTAGCCCAGAAGTGGACACAGTACTTCTGATGTCCCTCACCATTGCTGGTCAGAATAGAATAATCACCTTCTTCGACCTGCTGACCATTCATTGCCAAAAGTAACCCACAATACAGTTGGCCTTTTATGCTGTGAGATTACATTGCTGCCTTGTGGTCAGCTTGTCGCCCATCAGAACCCCTCTAATCCTTTTCTGTAAAGCTGCTTTCCAGCTGAGCTGCCAGTGTATTCTCCCCAATTACAGGACTTTCCATTTCTCCTTGTTTCCTCTCTGCCCAGTTCTCTAGCTTCTTGAAGTACTTCTAAATGGCAACAAAACACTCTGGTGTATCAGTCATTTCCTAGATTTGTATTATGATTGAACCTACTGAAGATGCACTCCATCACATCCTCTAGGCCATTCATGAAGATGTTGAACAGCACTAAGCTTGATTTTTCAGACTTTAATCCACTTTGACGTCCATTTATCTAACCTGTACTTTATCAGCTTGCCTATGAAGACATTATAAAAACATTATCAAAGACTTCACTAAAGTCAAGGTAAACACCATCCACTGTTCCTCCTTCATCCACCAAGTTAGTCACTACATTGTAGAAGCCAATTGTAGAGTTTGGTCAAGCGTAATCTTCCTGTTGTAAACCCATGCTGAATACTCCGTCACCTTCCTGTCATTCACGTGTCTGGATACAGTTTCCAGGAGCATTTATCTGTCACCTTCCTAGAGAATGTGGTGCTGCTGAAGGGCCTATAGTTCTCCATATCTTCCTTTTTGCCGTTTTGAAGAATGGATTGATATTTGCTCTCTTCCAGTCTTCAGGAACCTCTTCTAGTCACCATGACCATTCAAAGATAATTGAGTGGCCTCATAGTGACATCAGCAGCTCCTTCAGCTCTTTTGAGCTTATGTACAAACACTCTGTTCATGTCTCCTTAACCTGGTCCTTTTTCACTAAGGGTAGGTCTTCCTTGCTCCAGATTTTCCCTTTTATCTCAGGGGCCTGGGATTCCTGAAAGAGCTTTACCAGTAAAGACTGAGGCAAAGAAGGCATCAAGTACATTGTCCTTCTCTATGTCAGTTGCTACTTTTCCCCAGCTCTATTCAGCAAAAACACCAGAAGGCCTATATGGATGAAGAAGAAACTCCTAGCCAAAATCAAATACCAAAGGGAAGTCCACAAAGGGTGGAAGCAAGGACTGGCAATCTGGGATGATTACAAGGAAATGGCTCAGGAAATCAGAAACCAGGTTAGAAAAGCCCTGATGGAATCAAACCTGACAAGGGATATTGAAAATAACAGAAAAGGATTCTACAGGTATGTGAGAGAAAATAAAAATAAGAGAATGTGGGGCCTCTCCAGAGGAGTGCTGGTTACCAAGGACATGGAGAAGACTGAATACTCAATGACTTTTTTTCTTCAGTCTTCACTGGCAACCCCTTGAGCCACAGCACCCAAGTCACAAAGGACTTGGGTGGGAGAATGAAGAACCACCCAGAGTCGGAGCAGATCAGGACCAGGAACACCCAGAGAACATGAAGGTGCACAAGTCCATGGGACCTGGTGAGATACACCCACGAGTCGTAAAGGAACTAGTGGCTGAAGTCGCAAGTCCACAAGCCATCATATTTGAGAAGATATGGCAGTCTGGCGAACTTGCCACATACTGGAAAAGGGCAAATATAACCTCCATTTTTTAAAAAAAAGGGAAGCAAAGAAACCCCAGGGAACTATAGACCAGTCAGCCTCACATCTGTGCAAGGTAAAATCATGGAGCAGATTGTCCTGGTAACAGTGCTAAGGCACATGAAAAATAATGAGGTGATTGGTAACAGCCAGCATGGCTTCACCAAGGGCAAATCGTGCCTGACTGCTTTGGCGACCTTCTACAACAATGCTACAGCTCTGGTTGATATGGGAAGAGCAACTGATGTAATCTACCTGGTCTTGTGCAAGGCATTTGACACTGTCCCACATGACATCCTTGTCTCCAAGATGGAGAGACATAGACTTGATGGATGGATCACTTGGAGCTGACTAGAAGGTCTCACACAAAAACTTGTTGTCAATGGCTTGATGTCTGTGTAGAGACCAGTGACAAGTGGAGCTCCTCAGGGGTCTGTTCTGGGTTCAGTGCTGTTCAGCATCTTTGTCAGCGACATGGACAATGGCATCGAGTGCAACCTCAGCAAATTTACTGACGACACTAAACTGTGTAGTGTGGTGGACTCTCTTGAGGGAAGGGATGTCATCCAGAGGGACCTTAACAGGCTTGAGAAATGAGCCAGTGCAAACTGCATGAGGCTCAACAAGTTAAAATGCAAGGTCCTGCACCTGAGTTGGGCCAGTCCCAGGCACAAATACAAACTGGATACAGAATGGGTTGAGAGTAGCCCTGAAGAGAAGGACTTGGGGCTGTTGATAGACGAGAAGCTCAACATGAGCTGGCAGTGCGCTCACGCAGCCCAGAAGGCGAACCGCATCCTGGGATACATCAAGAGGAGTGTGGCCAGAAGATTGAGAGAGGTGATTCCCCCCCTTTACTCTGCTCTTCTGAGACCCCATCTCAAATACTGTGCCCAGTTCTGATGTCCCCACCATAAGAGGGACATAGATCTGTTGGAGCTCAGAGGAGGGCCACAAGGATGATCCAGGGGCTGGAGCACCTCTGCTATGAGGACAGGCTGAAGGAGCTGGGATTGTTCAGCCTGGAGAAGAGAAGACTCTGGGGGAGGACTTTGTAACTGCCTTCCAATCCCTCAAGGGAACCTACAGGAAGGCTGGAGAGAGACTTTTTACAAGATATCCAGTGATAGGAAGAAATTCTTCAGTACGAGGGTGGCAAGACTCTGGAATAAATTGCCCAGAGAAGTTGTGGATCTCCCCTCCATGGAGATGTTCAAGGCCAGGTTGGATGAGGCCTTGAGCAACTTAGTCTAGTTGAGAGAGGTCTCAACTAGAGGTGATTGGATTAGATGATCTCCAAGGTCCCTTCCAGCCTAAGCCATGCTATCTATGATTCATATTTTAGGTTTTGCAGATAGATATGGAAGTGTATCTACAGCTGATTTGTTCTCTACTGTTTTTCCATATGAAATGGGAAATTCTGAGAATAGTGAGGAAATCATATAAAAATATTTTGTATTACTGGTTACTAGAACCTCTCTATAGTTTTTAAAAAGAATATGTCAAATCAAGTGGTTAAAAAAGAATGGCTAATATAACATATGGATGAAAGTGGAATTTATAGAAACTGCTGATGTTCAGAAAATGAAAGGGTAGGTAATAGCGATTAATGATTGTGAAGTCTGCTGCTCTGTTCTGTAAGATGTTAAAACCATGTCTGAAAAGGCGAGAAGATTAAAATACATATTGATTGGCTTATGGGCAAAAGGTAAGGTTTAAAAGCAAAGAATTGACTAATATGTGTGGTACTAATTAAACTCTTCTCATCATTGTGAATAAACAAGGGCTGGTAACCCATATCTGTAAATTCCTGAATTGATTCCAGATTGAGTGTACTTCAAAGGTCTATGCCATATAAACCAGAAATCACCTTCAGAAGGGCCTTTTCCTGCAGCTCAGGGGAACTGCAAGACGTGATGTTTTCTGCTACATGATTTTCATTTTGAGTTTTAATAGGCAACACGTACTAGGTGAGCTGGTAAGTGTCATGGTTTAACCCCAGCCAGCAGCTGTGCCCAATGTAGCCACTTACTGACTTCCCCCGGTAGGATGGGGGAGAGAATCGGAAGGGTGAAAATGAGAAAATTTGCAGGTTGGGATAAAGGCATTTTAACAGGGAAAGCAAAAGGCATGCATACAAGGAATTCATTCACCACTTCCCATGAACAGGCAGGTGTTCAGGCACCTCCAGGAGAGGTGGGCTCCATCACACATAATGGTGACTTGATAAGACAAACACCATCATTCCAAATGTCCCCCTTCCTTCTTCTTCCCCAGATTTATATGCTGAGCTTGACGCTACATGCTCTGGGATATCCCTTTGGTCAATTGGGGTCAGCTGTGTCCCCTGTTAACTTCTTGTGCCTCCCTAGCCTGCTCACTGGTGGGGTGGTGTGGGGAACAGAAAAGGCCCTGACATTGTCTAAGCGCTGCTCAGTAGTAATTAAAACATCCCTGTGTTATCAACACTGTTCCCAGCACAAATCCGAACATGGCACCATCATAGCCACTGCAAAGAGAATTAACTCCATCTCAGCCAAAACCAACACAATAAGATTGGCCTTAAGGTGTACAAGTTTGCCAGAAATACCTAATATGTCTTCCATGACAACAGATGGCACAGAAAAGGCAATTGTGTCAATTTAATCAGCTGTTGATAACCACGCATGACCAGTTATATTTGGATTAAACCTGCAAACATGGACATCAGAATCCTGTTGAGAAAAGATAGTAAAGGTGATGCTTTGGAAGCAAGACTAATAAACCATATGGAGACAAAGGTGGGATACCTCCTGTGTGAAATCCTGACTCTGTTGAAGGGAATAGGAATTTTGAGCTTTCATTCACCAAGAGCTATATTACACCCAAGATGGATTACTTGTCTGCTAGGATGCCTGATGCTTTACGGAATGTAACTCAGGCAACATGTGTTTCTCAGTGTTTCTCCTGCCTTGGGTGTAGATCTTTTTGCTAGGAGAAACAGGAGCAATACTCAGCATTTTTCTTTCCTCTGGGACTTTGAAAGCCTTTTATAAAGTGCCTGTAGCTCATTTTAAGACTGCTGCAACTGTGGCCCAGAGAAGTTTTAAAAGACTTGACTAAGCTAAAACACTCCCTACTGATAAATAGAACCACATATTCTGCCTCCTTATCTTATATGGGTCCCATTTCCCTTATCTGTGGTTTTCTCAGATTTTGTTATCTCATATATTGATACTTAAAATTTCAAAAATGGAAGAATGAGACCTGGGTTAGAAGAGTTTAGTGAAGAGGACAAATGTCTGCCTCATGACTACTTGGTGTCCCCAGCTTGTATGCAGGCTATGTATGTTTTTGTCCCTATTTTCCTTTCTACATTTTTTCTATATATATGTTTTACTGACATTAAAGACTATGCTGTCATGAAGTGTTGCACAACCAGGAAAGATCAGTAGCACAGGTAGCAAAGAAATATAGTAGGAGAAAGTGTGTCACTTCTTGTCATCAGCCAAAAACACAGAAGGATTTCTACTAGTTTAGCAGAGTCCTTAACATAAAAAGATTTAATTGAAACTCAACCTGTATAAGTAAGGTTGACTCATCCTTGTGCACTACCTGGTTCAGGTGGTTGTTTTTGAATTCAAAGAAAAATTAGGTGGTCCAGAATGTCAGAAACTGAACTACAGACTGGCCATCTCCAGAGAGGGCAGCAGGGCTGCAAACTGCCTCTGCTGCCTTTATTGGTGCATGCCACCACAGAGAGCTGCCACCCTGACCACTGTTTATGCAGTGGCCGCTGTAAGCATTGACTGGCATTTGTGATGTCCATGCTGTTTGCCAAAAATATCCTTTCTTCATCCAGTCACTTTTCCAGTCAAGCCTTGATGTAATTTTGATTCAGAGATCTTTGCAGGTAGGAGGCTGTGGCTGTCTTGGCCAACTGATCCTCTTCTTGGAAACGCTGGCTTTCCCATACAAGGTCATCTTGTTCTAATATTGGTGAAGCCAAAATGGACTGACACCACTGTTAACTGCCAGTCGTTTCTTGCATTCCCATCACATATTCAGACAGCAGTCCTATGTCAACAACAATCTTTTTCACCTACTTCCCTTCAGTTGTACCTGATGCCCTCATCAGAGTTTTCAATTGATTTCTGCTGCTGTGTCACCCAGTAAACACAGTACAGTGCAAGATTTAAACAAGACAAAAAATGCTGCCCTGGTTACTCCTCTGGTTGTCCATAAGCTACTCAGGATTCCCTGCTGTTTGCTTTCACATAAGATTCAGTGTGGTTTCTGGCAAGGCCAATGACCTCAATGGTGAAGTTTCAGAGGTAGCATCACTATGGAGATTTCTCTCCTGTTTCTGTTGTCCAAGCTCCTTTTAAAAGTAGATTATCATACTGTTTTCAATCCTTAGCACTGTTCCTTATTATGTCAAGATGTGTCAGGCAGGGGAGCTTCATGCAGACGGTGCTCAGGCGTGTATTTCCAAAGGCATCAATTAGCAAATTAGCAGCCCTACCTCATGAGACCATTGAATAGATTTATTGTATTTTTATCATAACAACGTGCATTACCTGACGCTTTTTATCTAGAGAGCCTACTAGTGCATTAAAGCCAGTGCAATATTAAAATCTGTCATTTGCAGAGTAAGATAGGGACAGAGAGATTAGGGGACTATCCGAAATAACGATCGAAAGTAAATTTTAACATAGATTTATGAATCCAGATTCTCTGGCCCCCTTGAAGTCACTGAGTTGTGCTCAGCTTTTTGTGTTGCTACTTCATATTCTGACCACTTATTAAGAAAACTGCAACAAATTGAGAAATAATCTGTGGTTGTCACCTAAGAAAATCAAAGTCTAAGAAAATTTAGTGTTTTCTTCCTAGTCAGTTTCAATCAAAACTGAATTGTAGCTGGCTTTAGAGATAAATTTTTCAGCAAACAGCTCAATGAAAGGCAAAAACAATCCCTGGCAATCTGTTCATGAAAACCGTCCCTTTTTCTTCAGTGGTTCAGAGATTTAAGATCTGGGCATAGCCTTGCTATAATTTGTAAAACATCTTAATTTTCTGTTCTTTCTTTTTAAAATGTTGTTTTATGAAGGGGAGAACTAGGATCATTCCTGTTGTGACTTCCCTAGCGTATCAGTTCAGTTAGTTTCTTAGTTTCTTGTGAAGAGCATCAGGAGGTATGAGTGGAAAACACATGTGTGATCTGACTTTTATGATGAACTGCCTGAAAATGATGACTGAATAAATATTTTTGAAAGCAAGAAAAGTGCATTTACTTGCCCTTTAAGTCCACTTACAAAAATTGGCACCAGTTTTCCTTTTTGTTTGGTTTCCTTAATCTGTCATGTTAAGAAGTGGCCTGTGCTGCTAGTATCTGGCAAGCTCTCCCCTTGCACTGGAAACACACTGCAGCTTGTCCCACTGGAGATGTTCAGACATATTGTATTCAAATCTTTTGCTGAAGATATATACCTAGAGTTCATCAGGCTAATGTGAGGAATAATTAGGAGTAATTAGGATGAAATCTAGCAAATTACTGAAACTAGACAAGGGCTGTTATTTTAAAAAGTAAAATAAAAATCAGTGTTTACAACTGATTGTTTCTCTATGGGTCATCATGCACTTCAGGGGAAGAAACCCTTAGGACTGAATAAGCCTGCCTGGGGGAAGAGTAGAAAAAGGCATGTAGGAATTGCTCATGGGTGCTGTGTTTCTTGCAAAGATGCCATCCATCTGTCTGAAGATGTGACTCAAGTATGCAGGTCTAATTTTGCCTTTCAGAGGCAAGCCCTCAGTCCGGGATGTTCCCGTCTTCTAAGGTTTGGAAGGTGCCTTTTCCTATGTGTTATGCCCTCACAAGAACCAGCCACATTAGTGGGCATTCCAAGTTTGTTTCTTTTGTGGCAGGATGCCAGGACAGGTGTCCTGGAGTGCAGGCCAAAGAAGATACACCAAAAGGAAACGTGGTGCTAACCTGATTCAAGTGTTGCTGTTTAATGAAATAATGAGGTGGTGTTGGGGCAGACAGTATTTTACCGCAAGAGGAAAGAACAACAGTAATGAGTTTCTAAAATTGTGTTGAGCCAACACAGCATGTCTTTTTGACCTGCAACAGTTGGATTTCTGTAGCACTGAACACAACCTGACTATCTGTTTGCATACCTAAGATGCTGACACCCACAGTGCCTGGCAGAATTTTGTTAACACGAGTTCTACACCCATTCTTCTTGCAACAGAAAACAGCAGAAATTTTCAGCTGTGCAACTTTTTCCTTTCTGGTCATGTACATCTATGTCTCTGTTACCGTAAAGCATCTTCTGCCTTTCAACTCTCACGTAAGAAGTAGACTGTTTAGCTACTTTGTCTGGGTTTCTCAGAAATATTCTGATCTAACATCTGTTCTTACATGGGCTGGGGAAGGAGAGCTACAAACACTTAAGAACACTCAGAGATAGTTATCAGTTGAAAAAAGGAGTGAGAGACTGGAAAGTCACTAAATGGAAAAGTATAAATACATGAAACTGGATTCTCCTCCTCTGTGTAACTTTCACAGTTTCATCTCCCTTAAGAGTTTCATCTCCCTGGCTAGGACCCCCACTTCTAGCAATATAGGATATCTTCAGACACCCCAGGCTTCATCAGGAAGTGGAAGCCAATAAATGAAGAAAAATGCTGAGTTTTTCTCATGAATACCTTTGTTTCTCCAGAAATGCTTGAAAATGGTGATAGTTACCCTTTGCCATCCCAGGGAGAGTGGGTGTAATGTCTCCAACAGGCAGTAAAGCTGTTCACAGCCTTCCCAGAAAGAGAGATCGTTTTTCCCATTTAAGGGTTGTTTGGAGCACTGTCAATCCTGGCCATCTGTGAGATGCAGATCCCCAAAATGCCCTTGTCACCATCACTGTTTGGAGTGGAAACTTCCTGCATCTTAGAGTTATTATGGAAGTGTGTGTGACTTACGACAATTTAGCATTTCTACTACAGTAAATTTTAGGCAGGCTGATGCTATCACTCTTAGTAACTCCACAATATCTAGCTGACAATGCTGGCACCAAGGTTTTTCCTATGCTTCAGGAGCTCAAGGCTTTTTTTGTCAGAATGTCGCAAAACCCAACATAAGTTAATTAGCAACCAAAAGCTGTAAAAAAAAAAGGCTTTAAACTGCAAATATGGCATGGCACAGACCTTTCAAAAAATAGTTTTAGACACCAGCATGTTAATTCCTGTGAGCTGTGCATTGCTTGAACAAAGACTGGAGTGCAAGACAAATGGGAATACATCCCACATGCTGGGAGAACATCACAGTGCGCTCGGGTAACTGAATGTGAAAAAGTACAGGTGTTGCTGCAAATTCACATACTCATGGGTGTGAGCAGATCAGCTCGGAGCACTAAACAAGGCCAGTTTGGAGACTTCCTCTGTGAAGAGGCTGTCGTAAACCCATGGCCAGATTGTTACGCTGCAATATGAAGGGTTGTTTGGTCTGGGGAAGAAGCCGCGGGGCGCCGGCGGCTGGGTGCCCCATGCTGGGCTCTGCCTGAGGTCTCAGCAATGCTCAGCGTGGAGGGTCCCACAGTCCTGCTTAAACAGATGTCCATGGGATGATTCGCAAAATTGTAATTACACACAATAGTGCAAATGTTTAATTAATCAGGTCTCATGTCCTTATTATCCTCTCACTGGGTTTCACTAATAATGACCCAGAGGAAAATTCTGCTCCTGTCTGTGAAATATATTTTATTTACAAGTGTTTCATTTCTTAGACGACTTTTTTTTCTCATTCCTGAGTTACACTACCAACATGAAAATAAAATTCTGATGTCCTTTACAAGTAAAACTTGGGACTGGCCTAAAATTCAAAATCAGGGAGGGCTTTGTGCTGCCTCACATGGTTCCTTTAGCAGAATAAATTAGAATAATTTAGCACTTAATATGTCTCTTCCTTCACATTCACAGGATGCATAAATATTTGGCTGTAATCCTATCACTAAAGCTAAAAGGAAGAGAAGAGAGGTCTTGCAGGAAAAACTGTCCTGGATGAGGAAAGAAAGCAACCCCTTCCAAGTTGGTTTGTCACCCGTATAAAGGGTTAAATGGCAGAATGGTGGCTGAAGCCAAGAATGGAGTTCCACCCTCCTTCACTGACAATGCCTCTGCCACCTCCAAAAGTCAGCTGCTGGAAATAAAGTGTTAAAAAGGATATTGTTTGCATTAAGGGGCTGAATTTTCCACTGGGTAATCATCAGTGAAACCCAGTGAAGGGCAAATGAGGATGGCAGACCTGATTAATTAAACATGTGCTATGGTGCTAAGAGCAAGATTTATGCTATTGGTTTTACAAGAGTCATTGTTATTAATACTGCCAGTAGAATTTTTGAGCTAGTGTTTACCGTTTCCATTTTTCATTGCAAAACTGGTGTTAAAAGTATAAATGAGTGTTGTGGAGTGTTGCTGTAACACTGTAGTTTCACCCCCTAAATGTTACTCCTGCTCTGCAGAAAAGATCTTGCAGTGCTGCTATTAAATGCTCTGTTGCACTATTTCCATGATAATCTCCAATTCTGGAGGCTTTTAAACCTGATTACAAAAATTTACTTTGAACTAAAATCCACTTTGCAAAGATCTCCATCCAAGATACATATGTTTGCTTAGGTATGCAGGAGTGCAGTCCCGTTTGTACAGAGTATTACATGGAACTTTCTGAAAAATAGAAAGAAAAATAACAGTGTATGCATTTATAAGTTACAGGAATGCAAACAGATATCTACCAGTAATCTCTGAAGCTGTACACATGGTGATGTGTGGCACTGCATTCTGCTAAAGCCCAATGACACGATCTGTTCGAGGCTGAAAGAGAGAAGTCTCATTATAAGGCCTGGAGTAGCACAAAATAACGTTTAGGGGATAAGATAACAGGGACTACTGTGTGTGGACACTCTCTTCTCTCAGCAAAAAAAGGCTTTTGTAAAGTTGTTAAGTACTTTCATCAGTTCCAGGCTGATATGCAGCACATTCAGAAGTATCTATTTCATAACGTGTTAGCAGAGTAGATGAATGCCCTTGCTCTATAAACACTGTTTCAGAAATGTGTTTATAGGCCATTCTGCTTTTATTCATTAATATGCTGCAGGAAATAGAGCAGTAGAAACTGAAGTTTGGGGTGTGAATGTGTGTCTTGGGGTAGAAGGAGGGGGCGTCTGTTGCAAATAAGCTTCCTCACATCACGGAGAACATGAATGGCAACCAAGCAGGTCAGTGTGAGTTCAGCTTTTATTTTCCTGATAACACTCTCATATGTTTACTTTTCCCATTACACTCACATAGAACATTTTGTTGGAACTATGCCTCTTCCTCTGGGGTAATTTTTTTACTTTCTTGACAAGAAATTCTCAGTGGTCACATACAGCCCAGTAAAGTCTTTAGACGTTGCAGAACTTTGCAAGGTCTCAGGACTGAAGCAAGCTTGCCAAGCTTTGTGTGGGGCCTTCTTGGCCTGCTTGAAGCTTTATTTTAGTTAATTTAGCTGTAACAACAATTCTTCCTATGATCAGTTGACTTGCTTAATTTGTTTTACTTTTGCTTATCTTTGTATATTCACAGAATAGCCATAATTGTATACTTCATAGAATAAAATGTAGGGGGGGGTTATCCATAATTTTATATTTTAGAGTATAGTTTCTCTGCACAGAATGCAAAAATTATGATCTTGACATAATGATGTCATTATTATGTCATTATATGCAAGCCTGGTATGACAATAGAGGCCTTGGGAATGAGGACGCAGCATAGAGGTGTACAGATGTGTTGCCATATGAAACAGGGAACAGGCTGGCACTGGAGGCTCCAGGGCGATAAAAAACTTACCACTGTCAGCTAAAGAGGCACAGACCAGGGACCCAAGCAGAATGAGCTGCAGGAGCAAAAGCAACAAGTATCTATCTACAAAGTGTAAAATACATCATACAGAGCAAACTGGGATGTAACAGGAGTTCCAGACCAGTAAAGACAGAGAGAAGTGTGGAAGTGTGTCACACAGGTGCTGCTGCCAACCTGAGGACACACGGGGACCGTGGAGGTGTCAGTATTAAACCAGAGAAAGGGGGAGACAGTAGGAGGTTTTATATAATGATTTTTAAATTGTATTATTAAGGAGATTTATTTTACATTAATTAGATCATTTGCACAATGAGTGTCAGCATTGTTGTAGCTGGCCTACTCGTTAGAACTACTTGTTGTTGCTTAGTTACACTGTAGGATTTTAATTACACTAACAAGAAATTCTAGACTTCCCTTATAAGGTGTGCTGCCCTTTTTGCCCCATAACAAGTTTTTGAATGTAACATCAAAGTGCTCCTGGCAGATGAGAATTTGCTGTTTGTTTTGTTAAACATTCCTGTCTCATGGGGGTTGATGCAGGATTTAATATTACAGCATAGATAGCACATACCTTGCAATGGGTAACCAGTTAAGGTTTTTCTGTATAAACAGTCTTCCTATATTTATTTTCTTAAGGCAGATGGCAGGTGACAGCTTTGATGGAAAATTCATTATAATATATGTTTTAAAATACTGAACACGCTAAGCCAGTAATCTCAGAGAAGTGTCTTCCTTGAACTGAACTGAGGGAGTTTACAGAGACTTCAGCAAAGACTGGATCTCAAGCAAGCTCAGCAGCTCCAAGCACATGCCTGATCCTGGGAAATGATGTGAAGCTTCTGAAGCTATGGGTACCCAATATCTCCACTGTTGGGTAGCTGGTACTGGTCCCTGGTAGCTGGTGCTGGTAGCCGATGTTGGTCTCTGCAATGTCTTGGCTACACAGTATCCTGCAGAGCTAAGTGCGGAGCCAAGAGGCTCCGTGGTGCTGCTGGCTGGGTAAGATGTAGTCATCCCATACTGTCTGCAGGGGTTGTGTCTTCAGTTGTTATGTGACTCCCATGTGTTCTCTTGTCAATACCCATGGATTGCCTTATGCTAAATCAAAAAGTCATTTTGGGAGGGAGACTAGCCTGAAATCCAGCTTGGCAACAATGCTAGCACAACAGAACTGTCATATGGTGTTGACGGCTCTTTTCTGTGGCAGAAGCAACAAAGCATCTGGTGAGTGCAGTTCTCTCCTGATGACAGGGCACCTCTGCTGATTGCTTACCTGCAATGTGTGCAGGAGGGATCTCATCTCCCTTAAACCTTGGTCAGTTGGTTTGGGACTGCTAGGTCACTAATGAAGCTTTCCCTTTGTCGTTTCCACTTACAAAACAACAAAAAAGAATTGTGGAAAAGTGGTGACCTTGACTGCCTGTAGATTAATGCAATGATTTTCATGCAGCAGGGCTTCATTTTGCAGTTTGTATGGGTATGGCATGCCTGCCTCCAGTCTTGCACCTGTCAGTTCATCATTGACAGCACATCAGTGGACAGACACACGACTGCTGAGTTCAAGTAGTGAGGAGACCTGTGTGAATTTTTAATTCTTGTTGTGATGAGCTTAACTGCATGAAGAGGGATTTTATGAATCAAGCTGCTCACTGCTGAAGTGCTGTCCTTTCAGATGTATCACCATCATCCATGGGGAAAATCCAGAACCGCCGAGATCATTCACAGGTGTGGAGCGATACGAGGACGTGTTCTCCAAATATGCTACAAGTAAGTACCTTGCTAAGAAGGTACTAAGCAATGTTAAATTAGGTGACTATTTTCTGATGTGAAGAAAGAGTTTGGGTTTTTTTATATGGCAGTGGATATGAACTGAAAAACTTACAAACTCAACCTGCAGTGTCAGTTACAACCTGGACTTGTTATTCATCCCTCAACGAACGAGCCCTGGTGTGTTGTCAACTTTGCACGGCCCTGTAAGGAACTCTGTAGCTCAGTTTTCTTCATTTAGTTTTTTTTGAAAAAAAAAAATAGAATCTTGCACACCTTTAATCAATAAGGTTTTTTATGTTTTTGAAGGAGCTGTTTACAAAGAGTCTTGTAAGCTTTTAAATTTTTTTTGTTTTCTGAGTAGATGAAGAGCAATATGTATTCTTGTGTCTTAGAATAGAGGGACAGAGGGTTTGTCCATGTTAATGATAATGCAAGGTAGAACTTTCAAGAATATTTATTTTACTGTTCTGTAAAACAGTAAAATAAAAATAGTTTCTGAGAAACTTTTCTTTGTGAAATTTTTATAAAATCTTATTCCTTTTCTAAATATACTTCCTTCATTTTTAAAGCTGCTTTGCTTTCTTCACTGTTCCTACCAAGTTCTGCAGCTACAAGGCCACTGCCTAGACACCAGCTCTTCTGCACACTCTCCTAGCACCTGAAAATGCGCTTAATAGAGCAATCGGTATCCAATATGTTATCCAATAGATGGATTGATGTCTTCTGTGGGTGGGAGTTTCAGTCCAAGCGATACATGCTGCCAATGTCCCACAGCCTAGTTTTGGAATTTCCAAAAATTCTACATTCCAATTTTCTAACTTAATATGTGTTACGTCCGAGTCCAGGGAGCTTTAGGCTAGACTTCACCTTGAAAAAGATTAGTTGATCTCAGAACCTAAAATCAGTAGTTTTTTTGATGTGAATTGTCTCGACTTGATTACATTTGTTGTGTGCAAAGAGAATATAGTCTGAACCAGTGATACATGTACAAAGGATGCCAGAGGGTAAGTTTCACAGACATGAAAATGATTTTAAGTGAGATAATCTGTTTTACCAACTGCCCAACAAACTCACAGTATAAAGGGCTATTATTGTTTGTATTTTTGAAGTAGCAACTACAATAATAGTAATTTTTGTTGGTTTTGTTTCTGAAAAATTAGGCTTAGAGGTGAAAATAAACGTTTTGTTTCCCAAAGACATAAAAATTAATAGAAAAATAGAAAATAACATTAGTGACTCTGAGTTAAAATGCAGGAAAAACTGAAAATTGATAAGGGAAGCAAAAGTTTGTTGAAGAGATGTCTACAGAAAAAGTCTACTGAGAAACAAAAGAAGTCTGCAATGACCCATTGATACTAGTTACAATTACTCTTCATAATGCAGGAGACATGGCAATTCAATAAATATCTTTGTTACAGACTTGATAAAAGCCTCTACTTCTCTCATGTAATGCTAAACACTTTCTCAGTTCCGATGATAATGAAAGATGATGTTAAGGAACATCTTTGAAAATCAAGGTGTTTAATCACCTATTGGAAGAACTTATACTAGAAAGTTTTAAACAAAATGGCTGAGAACTCCTCTGAGACACTAACATTGGCTTTTTTTCACTCACATGTCTCGTAACTATTCAAAGAAAGTAAAGCAAATACGGGGGCAGAATACAAAGGGGCTACTCAGCCTGCTGTTTTGGACATCAGTACCACATAAAATAATGGAAAATTAGTATAGGCCCTAAATAAAAGGATGATATTTCTGTTAACAGCAGTCAATGTGTGTTAAGAGAATAGGTCTGGGGAAGTAACTGTTTGATAAAAGCAGCCTGTAGATCCAATAAGCTAAGAAATCTCTGATGCATATTATTTTGTATTTTCTATTAGCCAAACTCCTAACAAGATTAAGAGTTGGGAAGTTGAAGTTGGACAAATTCTGGCTGAAATGAAGACAATTCTTCAAAGTAATAGTCACTGGAAAAAAACAGGGTTCATGACTTATACCTGAGAGCAATTATTTTGGTCAAGATTTTTTTTTCTTTTCTAAAAAATGCACTGTAGTTCAAGAGCATGTACTTGGCAAAAACAGGCATTTCTTAAGGGAAGTTTGTTGTCTTTCATTATGACGAGTCCATTCTGACATTAAACCCTATTGATCTATTCATAGGGGCTAAAGTCAATATTTAGGTGTATCAATAACAGGTCTGACTTTTCAAAATTCTCCATTTGATTTCATTAACCTTAACTTCTGGTTGTTATTCTACTTCTCATTGATTACTTGTAAATACAAAAGAATGAGGATGCATTAGTGATTCTCACTACTGAAAAATTATTATCTGTACCTCTATCACAAGGAAATTGAATTTCATATGTTTTCCATTGTTTTGTATACAACGGTATTGTATTTTTTTCAATTTTATAACAATAGAAGAAGATACTGATAGAGTTCTTTCTTTCCTCTAATGAGTTATGCCACTGCATTTAACAACAGCTGTTTTGATATACTAAGCATTGTTTATTTTTCCAACAAAAGTGGTAGAATAATATGGATTAGAAAAAGTTTCAGTTACTGCTATGTTGAATTGACTTGTATTATTGTTTTAATTTTAGACACAAGCTCTTAAAACCATCATATCTCTTGCTAAAACAAATTTAAATCTCATTCTGCTTGAATCTTGCTTTCTGCTACAGTTAACCTGAAGTTTAGAAGTTGCTCATCTCCTGAGAATATTGATGGGAACTTGGTTGCTTTATCCATTCAGCCTTTCTCTTACAAATGATGGTAAAACATCAATTAAAATTAAGTCTATAAGTTTAAAAAAATTGCTTTAAGTTAAGGAAGAGAGACTGGTTATATTTCTAGCTCAAATATCACAATGTGATTTGTGCCCGTCTTACCATGCCAGATGTGCTCAGATGTTGCTAAAATTAATAATCAACCTTCTCCAAGAGCAGGGGTATGAGTATCAGTCCTGCAGACTGTGCCTGCAGCCCTTCCTACTGAAGTTAGTAGAACTTGCCTGTGTTCACTTACCTGTCTTGTAGACATTACAGTAAAGAGCAGACTTCTTGCTCACAGAGTTCTGGTTTAATTACGTTTTCTGAGTGGTTTTGTTAAATAACCCAAGTACCACACTAATTTCAGTGGAATAGGCAAACTGCTTCAATCTCCAGTTTGATTCCAGTGAGGCAGTAATTTGTCGTGTATTTAAGACTTATGTCCAATATGAAAACTTTATGTTACCTGTAACAGTGAGGGATTTTTCCAATCAATGTACACTGGATTGTTGCTTTTTAGTTTGCGGCTCTTATATTCATGATTCCTTACTAGTGGCATGACAAAAATGACTGGTGAAAAACCATACAAAACTGAAATCCAGAAGGAAATAAAAATAATGAAGCTGTATTGATATGTAACAGGATTCTGTTTTTTTTCTTAAGCAAGCTACAGGAGAAATTCTCTGCAAGTGACACATCCTATGGTAGGTGGGTACATGTAATCCCCTGATAATCCTATTTTTGACTTCCTGAAAAACAAGTCGGGAGACATTAATTGATTTTGTCAATCGCTTTGTCCACTGTTACGTTCTGGAAGTCTCTGTGATGATTGCAATTGGAGTTTAGAAGCCTATCCTAGATACAGCATAGTAGTTTGCATCTTTGATATTAGCTCTGCTTATTAACCAGAAGACCTTTGTCTCTTAAATTGACTCAGATCAGATGTGGCATGATGCCCTCATTAAGAAATGCCATTCGATTTCAGGTAGCACTTGAATTTGGGCACATGCCTAAAGTTAGGTACCTAGTTAAGTACTATATTGCTCAAGGACAGATGTAATTAGCTTATTGCCAAAAAGCTGTCAAAGTCTCCCCTTCAGCCACAGAATGTTTTCGCATGGGATGATAGCAGAAGATTCACTTTTCCTATTTTCTCAATGTCATTGTTTGACCTCTGATATCATCGGTGATGCTTCACAGCCAGCAAGCTGGAATATCTGTGACAAAGCAACACCAGGGTTTTCCTTCCTGATCATCCTTTCCTATATTAAATAATATAGAAATGGAAAGATATTGCTGTCAGTTACGGTCAGATACAAGAAAACCATGGATGGTAATGTCACCAGTATGGAGTGCTCACATTAGGAAGAAGCACTGTGGGGTTTTCCTTTCAGCCAGTCAAGATGGCCATATTGATCTCAACAAGCTCTTCACTACTGCAGAGGAATCCAGGTGGAAATAAAGGTGCAATAAGTGAAACTTTGAAAGGATTACAGCCAGTTCTGTTGTTCAGAATATCAAGGTTTGCCTTGATCTCAGAACTTGTCTTGGTGTGGCTGAGGCCCTGGTATAAATATGAAGCATTTGAAGGCATCTGTGTTCCGTCAAGGCTGGATTCAGAAAAATGTTACAGTTTGCATAACTGGAAGAAATTGTCATTTGTAATTAACCAGCAATGACTTTAAATGGTATAGGAGATCTGTAATATCATATATATGTATTTATAAGCACAAAGAGTCGAAGTAGCCTACATGAAACATAACCTTCTTAACTGAATCTTAATGTTTGAAGATGACCTAAAAGATGACCATAGAATCATGGAATCATAGAATGTTAGGGATTGGAAGGGACCTCTAGAGATCATCTAGTCCAATCCCTGTGCCAAAGCAAGTTCACCTAGTGCAAGCCACACAGGAACTCATTCAGGTTGGGGTTTGAAAGTCTCCGGAGAAGGAGACTCCGTAACTTCTCTGTGCAGCCTGTTCCAGTGCTCTGTCACCCTCACAGTAAAGAAGTTTCTCCTCATAGAATCATCATAGAACAATTCAGATTGGAAAAGACCCTTGGGATCATCAAGTCCAACCATTGACCCTACACTACAAGTTCACCCCTAAACCATACCACCCAACACCCCATCTAAATGACACTTGAACACATCCAGGGATGGCGACTCAACCACGTCCCTAGGCAGTCTATTCCAGTTTCTGACCACTCTTTCTGTGAAGAACTTCTTGCTAATGTCCAGCCTAAACTTGCCCTGATGCAACTTGAAACCATTCCCCCTGGTTCTGTCCCTAATTACCTGTGAGAAGAGACCATCACCAACCTCTCTACAATATCCTTTCAAGTAATTGTAGAGCACGATGAGATCCCCCCTCAGCCTCCTCTTCATCAAACTGAACAGACCCAGTTCCCTCAATCGTTCCTTATAAGGTCTGTTCTCCAGGCCCTTCACCTGCTTTGTTGCTCTCTTCTGCACTCTCTCCAACACCTCAAAATCTCTCTTACACTGAGGTGACCAAAACTGAACACAATACTCAAGGTGTGGCCTCACCAGTGCTAAGTACAGAGGGACAATCACCTCCCTTCTTCTGCTGGTCACAAAATTTCTAATACAAGCCAGGATGCCGTTGGCCTTCTTGGCCACCTGGGCACGCTGCTGGCTCATATTCAGTCGACTGTCAATTGGAACGCCCAGGTCCTTTTCCGCCAGACAGCCTTCCAGCCACCCTTCCCCAAGCCTGTAGCACTGCATGGGGTTGCCGTGACCAAAATGCAGGACCCCACGCTTGGCTCTATTGAACTGCAGGCAGTTGGCCTCGGCCCATTGATCCAGTCTGTCCAGGTCCCTCTGTAGAGCCTTTCTACCCTCCAGCACATCAACACTCCCTCCCAGCTTGGTGTCATCTGCAAATTTGCT
>NW_009736893.1:0-575 GCF_000703405.1 Apaloderma vittatum | reverse complement strand
GTGTCAAAGGCCTTACTGAAGTCCAGGTAGATTACCTCAACAGCCTTTCCTTTGTCCACTAAGCAGGTCACCCTGTTATAGAATGAGATTAGATTGGTCAAGCAGGATCTGCCCTTTGTGAATCCATGCTGACCGAGCCTGATCTCCCTGTTGGCTTTTAATTGTTCTGTGATGGCTCTTGAGATTATTCTTTTCATCCTTTCCCGGCACTGAGGTAAGACTGACAGGTCTGTAGCTACCAGGATCCTCCTTCCTACCCTTCTTGAAGATGTGCGCTACATTTGCCAGCCTCCATGTTAAGGTGGAGCTTCCTGTGTTCTAACTTATACCCATTATCCCTTGTCATATTACTGGACACCATCAAAAAGAGATGGGCACCTTCCCCTTGACACCCACTCCTCATATATTTGTATACATTAATAAGATCCTCTCTCAGCCTTCTCTTTTCAAGACACTGAACAAAAAAGGTATTTGTTCAAGATATTGCGCAAACAGCCCCAGTTCTCTCAGTCATTCTTCATAGGAGAGGTATTCAAGTCAATCCTCTTCATAGCTCTCTGTTGGACTCTCTCCAG
>NW_009736892.1:66670-84695 GCF_000703405.1 Apaloderma vittatum | reverse complement strand
CATTCTGTGATTCTGTGATTCTGTGAAAAATACTAAATATGAAGAGAACAGAAGGCTACATGTGCATACTATTCTTATTAATTACATGTTAATTTGAAAGCTTTCATATAAAAGTGGACTGTATAATAATAGAGGCAAAAAAGAGAAGCAGACTAATTTTAGAAGTGATACTGAAACTCTGATTGCATAAAAATACTGATACACCTTTAAATTTGGTGGCAAGGATTAAATGAATAAATTACCTTACTAGCTGAAATCCAGATTCATGTAGTTCTGTTACCTTAGCTGAGGAAAATAGCAATTCCTATTCAAAAGTCTTGAGTGCAGGAATATCATGCTATTTGTACAGGGACAACAACACGCTTATATTATTTCTTTGTCAATACTGAAGAGTTCAGGAGTGCCCAAAGTCTGTTCTTGTTTTGTATCCTGGTGTATTTCTCTCTACTGTTGCCTGCTATTTAGGGACAGCCTGTATCACACTATACTGGGCGCATGCATCACACCAGATGAGGCTGCTGAGAAAATGCTATAATCTCTTTAGTGCTGCCCATTTTGATGTGCTTGAAAGGGCTTACTAAGCACTAACATGTGGGCTTACCTGGGGAGGCATTAGTACCATCACTAAAGTATGTTCCTTCAATAGCACTGTCCCATTTTCATCCCATTCACTTATCCTCCAAGGAAGTGAACCTGACAGCATCAAGCAAGTGTAGAAAGTAGCTCTCTCTTCCCAACACTAAGGATTTATCTTCCTCTGTGTTTATGAGGTCTCCTGCTCCCAAATCTGTCTCTTATTCTGACCACGGGAATAAAGCCTGCCCCCGGGATGACTGAAGGCTTGTTCTAGACTGTGAAAAGAGTAAACAAGGACGGCTTTTGCACAGAGCAGAGTAAATCAGCTGTGCAGAGAGCAGAGCCAGGACAGCAAATTACGTAAGAAAAAGATCTTCATCCTGGGACAGGAAAAGAAATGCCACACAGCTATCTTATATTCTGGTTCCAAAGAGAGGCAATTAGGGGTAGAGTCCAGGCATGAACAATTCAGTGGCCACTGTTTTTTATATGGCCACTGGAATGTGTTCTGGGGACCCCATGGAGCCAAGCATACAGTTTAGCTGTAGAACATCACCGGCCGAGAGACGCAGGCAAATATATGTCCTGGCATCTGCAACTCCCTTTTAGCTCACCTGTTCTACTTTTCACAGATGAAAAGTCCCACACGGGGACCTCTCCTGGGCCAGGCAGGACCTGCACCAAGTGGGTAAGTGGCATTGACAGAGGCAAGAGTTTCCTTATTACTGAGTCTGCTTTCCTGGCAGCCTGCTGCAGTCAAACGCAAATTGGTGAAAACTTATCTAGGGGGAAGCACCAAACTTCTGGTGAACTGACCTAGGTGCTAAAATGTCCTACTTTGACTGAAAAAAAAAAAAAGAAGGCTCAGTTCACATGCTGAATTTGAAGCACCATTGGCTTTTCTGGCTTCCAGGGGACAGCCTGTGACATAAGTCTCTATCTTCTGGGGTGCGAGGGACTACCTTTCTTGTTTAGCTTGCTTCATTTCTCACTCTCCCCCCGCCAAAATCAAACCAAATCAAAAAATAATCCCAAAAACAGGTCATAAAAAGAAAACTGCCAAACTCCAATGGTCTCAAGGGCTTAGTCACCACAACTGCTAAGTCTCACACATTGGCCTAGTAATTTCTTTTCATCTGGAAGCTCACAAGAGTTTGTTTGGTGAGAGAGGGAAACTGGTAGAAAGAATTGGGTGTAAATGGAACAAATGAGGAATGGATAATGCCCTAAACATGGTGCAGTATTAACAATGTTTGGGGCAGTATTGGGCTGTACACGTTACTAGGAAAGTGTATATTTAAAGTGTAATGTCCGTCTGAAAATCTTACATCTCAAGGTATAGCTGTAACAGTTGGACTTGATGATTTTAAAGATATTTTTTTTTACCAACCCAAATGATTCTAACAATTCTGTAAATGGGTATGGCAGCTAGTTCTTAATCTTTGATTCAGTATTTAAGAGCTTTGCAGAATACAACATACCTTGAAGACTGGGTGTGTACAAGCGTAATCTCTGCAAATATTGACAAGAGAATTACTGCTCTTAAGTTTATCCTGGCTTTAGGACAATTAGATATTTATGAGGTAGATATTTATGGTAGAACTTTCCTATCCAAATATCAGGTTGTCACTTGGCATGTCAGAGCACAATGGCATGGTGATTGCAGTACTGTTCACGGTCACAGTTTATGTTACTCATTGGTACATTGGTGCCACCAGCATACTGCAAAGGTGAATTGTATTATGTTGTTTCTTTCTCTGAACAGTTTTGTAATGTAGCTGTAAAGTCTAAAACATTGTCAGGAAGTTTCCTGTTCTGGATAAACTGTGCACATAAATTTCTGTTCAGGTGTTCACAAGAGGTTGTTGCAGAGATGTGTACGCCTCTATGCTTTTCAGCAATACATTGGAGCTTTCCTGATCTTTCTTAGAGGTTTTCTCTGGTATTTGTTATAAATGTTGATTTGTTATTTTGTTTTTGCTTCCAGTTCCATTTTGTACCAATCTGCTTCATTTCATGTGGCGGTCCCATCAAATCAGAGAAGTAAAGAAATAAAGCATTTCTGGTTCACAATGGAATTTGAATGGGAGTAAGACATAAGTGTGGAGGAAGCAAGGACCAGGATTCAGCAATATCCTCCTCACCTTCCAGTCTGTGCCACCTCGCTGCCTCCACAGGGGATTGGGATGAGCTGCACAGAGGAGAGCCCTGTCCTGCAGATAAAAAGGCTCATGGCCAGCTGTAACAGCTGGATTCAGAAAGGTGAAAATTACACAGCGTGGAGGTCAAAACTGAGTAGGTTATAGGTGCAGTTGCTTCTGTATCTTGCTTCAGCAAAGAGAATCCAGAAGACCATGGCCAGCCACATCTAATTCCAGCCATGCCCTTGTATGGAGCTCAGGCAGATTTTTGGAGAGCAGATTCCCTCTGCAACACTGCCATTTTTGGCTGCTTCCTCCGTGATGGGTGGGCAGGATCCTGAAGATATAGCTTATCCTTTTTTTTTCTTTTTCTCCATAGTGAAGTGTAACTTTATTGAATCAGGCAAATCACATTAGAATTACGCTGTGGATGATGTATCCTAGATGGTTATGTCTTCAGATACGTAGAGGAACGCTCAGTGAGTCAGCCCTGCAATTTTTGGTGGAGTAGGTCTATTCCGGCGTGTGGGTGTTCACAGAACAATTACGTAAGTGTCAGGGTAGCGAGGAACTTTTGACATTTCTGGCAGCTTAACTGAGTTCTCTTCAGTCAAAAATACATTAATTGTTGTTCTCCTGCATTAAACACACATCATTGCCTTAAGTGGATTTGGGGGGCATTTTTTTAAGCATCAGTTGTCAGGGCAAAATATTGGAGAGGTTTTATTCCTGCGAAAACAGGAGATTTTTCACAGTTACAGTGAGACGAACATTTGTGAGAACTGTTTTAAATCATGTAAGAGGGTGCGAAAGTTGCTATGCCATATGCCTGGAATTTACTATGGTAAAGCTAATTACTGCCACTGAATGCAAGGGCCCATCAGCATTTTCATCATCACACCCACCCTCAACACCTTTTCTCTTTTTTTTTTAATTTTTTTTTCAGTTTTATTTTGCCTTACTTTTTTTTCCTACATAGTTTATGGGCTGGAGAATGATAATGCAACCTCCAAACTAACACTTGAAATGCCTCGTGGCCTATGTCCAAGGTGAGAAGATTCAGTAGCCCACTGAAATACAGTAAATTAAATTATAAGGAAACTGCTTTTCTACTTCTGTTACAGAGAGAAAGAAGGAGAACTGGTTTGTCTCCCAAGAGCAAGACATCTAAATTAGTCAGACTAGGTCAGTGTCCAAATGGCTTTTCCAAAGAAGATTTCTCTCGAAGGATTAAATATGAAAAAAAGCCCGAATACTGATAACTGTTTCCTTTCTTATTGGATCCAAGTTTTGCCTTTGGTACCAGAACGTTCCAGTGAAACTAGCCAATGGATTTTATGTTATTTATTTTCAATAAATATGAAGTATTTCAAATTATCGTGACCTTGATATACTGGCTCTTATTCTACATGGAACAATTAACAATCCGGTTTACAACTCTGAATGGTGCTGGGCATCCAGCTGACATGACTGAGTGATCATCTAGCAAAACAACATTTGTCCACAATTCTTGGAGCATCAACAAGAGTCTGTAGGATGGTTTTCACCTGAAAAATTACATTGTCTGAAGTCAGTCAGAGAGAAAGACTCTATTACATGCCCTGTGGGTTCAGAAGAAATGACCCTACCAGCACCTTTGGGTGCTTGACAACACACAGCACGTTGGCTGTTTTAGCAAGTCCTTACAAAGACTGGAGGTATGTAAGATGAGGATTCTACCAGTGACAGTGTGGTAACAAATCCCTGGGATAACCTGTGCTCTTCGGGAATTTTTCTAATTAGTGAGGACAACTTCAGCCTGAATATTCTGACTTAATGGTATGTATATTGTGCCAGCTCGGACTATTAGCATAAGGGGGTACATTTTATGACTTGCCTCTGAATAGCAGACACAAGGTTTGAATCTCAAGTCACTGCAATTTCTTCTCCAAAACTTCAAAAATGTTGGAGAACTGCAGCGTGAATCCATGGCCTTATATCACTCACAGCCTGGTGGACTGAAGGGATTCATTGTTCTCATGTGTGCAGGAAGAATCACTAAATCCAATGAGCAAAAACAAAGGGACTCTCAGTGCCTCATATTTCCTCCACAGGATTTATGCAAAGTAAATAAAGGAACCGAGTCTTCTGCGTTGAGTGCTCGGCATGAGAGCACTCTTCACTCTAGCCCAGTGCTTTCAAGCACCACCCATGTTGATTCATGTAGTTACTCAGAGAAAACTGGAGGCAAATACGCACGAGTTCTTGCATACCAAGAGCTCTCTATGCTCACTGATAGAATTAAGTTCTCTCAGGATGTCTCTGCTATGTCAGGTGGAAAAGAACTGTTTCATACAGGTAGAGAGAGGTCACCTACCCACATGATTCAGCTTCAGGGCAACTTGGAAATGTTTCTGAAAATGTACAAGAGTAAATGTATGAATTCTGCATCATTAGTTGGTAAAGCTAAGAGATACATTGCTGTGGGAAAACACCAGATACAATCTGCTAATTGTCATATGCATGACTGTCTCTCTCTACTGGGAAGGTATCACCTGGTTCAATCACTTTGTTGCTATTTATCTCATATGAGTATAGTCAGTATTCTTGACCTAGAGACTGGACTGGAAACAAATAGAGCAGTTAGGTATTCTGGTTTTCACGGTGAGGCAGCTGTAGGTAAATCGACTCAATGCTTTCCATCGATATGTTCCACACCAAATAGCAACAGTAATATTAAAATAATAGCAAGGAACAATAGGAAAATTTGTAGCCACTGGAATAACAGCAGTCTGTGCTATGAAAACCGTTGTAGGTGTAGTGCCTCACCTCCCTGTGTGTGGTGTTAGAGCAGTTTTTCAGGCTCTATTAGCTGACAATAGTAAGGTGAAAGCAGTGCCTGGAATAGGACCCATGATGCTGGATGTATTTTTGCTCTTATAAGCATAACCTATCTTGATTTTGCAACTGAGTCCCTGCAAAAATATATAGCATATTACTTTACAAAGCAAATGAGGCCAAAATTCCAGAGAAATTAGCCAAGGGCTTTTTATTCTCAGAACTTGGAATTGATCAGTCATTCTGATCATCCGTTAAAATGGATTCACACATTGCCTTTAGAAAGAAGGGGAAAGTGAACTTCTGACCACAGAGATAGCAAAGATGAAATGAGAAAAACATGCCAGAGGGATCAGGTCCAGCTGAGGCAAGGTGAGCTCCAACCAGGGATTACAAAACCTTTCCTATGCCAACAGCTGCCCTGTGGATCTGTGCACCTCCAGCCCTGTGCCCTGTGTCTCCTTTTCTCCCCAATTCCTACCTGACCTTCATACTCAGACCTCCAAAAATGTGCGAGCTGCCTCCATTCACTGTGGGTTGTTTGCCTGTGAGCAATTCCTGGCCACCTGACATGTGTCCTACATGCATCACTGTGAGGGACACTGTTGAAGGAGTTCCATGGGCCAGTGAGGAAGGAACTAAGCACTTGCTGAGGTTGTTTTTGCCTAAGGCCCCTCTGTAGAGCAAGAGCTTGTTTGGGAGCAGCTGTTTTTGCTCGCTTGAGGTGGGGTTATGAACTGTGGCTGAGGCCAGGGAGGAAGGAGCAAGGTCTAGATAAAACAGGCTGAGATAACAGCCCCGCATGAAATGTGGCCTCTCTCTCAGAACAGACCAGTCCAGTCTCTGTCTGAGCAATTCTTACCAGCATAGGGAGAAAAGCCTTAGTCAACATATTCTTAGAGATTATTTTCTTTGCTTTTTCATAATCTGCCCAGTAAGGGTATTTGTTGAAACTCAAGGTGTCTGTTTTCATTTCTGCTGTTGGGTGACAGGGCTTCTCACATGGTATGGTCTAGTTTACTTTCAGAGGAAGTACAAAATGCTTCTTGAGAAGTGGCAGGGAGGACTTAGTTCTCTGGCTCCTTTCCTTCCTTCAGGTCCAAAAAAGGTTTTCTAGGAAGCAATTTGTTTTTTCTTATTAGAAGACATAGCACTTCTAGGAACCTACAGTCCCTGTGTACTTGGAAGAGAGAAGATAGGTGTATCATTTAAGAGGAATCAAAATGAATTCTTAAGATCTGTATGTCAAAGATTTCCTCCAAGGGTTTTCTTAGCACAAGGACCATGTTCTTCTGAAATTTACCATATGTTCTCAAGGCTTTCATAAGAACATGTGGGTTATATTTGCTGTGAAGTGGCCCTTGGACCAGGGGGGATTTTACCTTTCAAAAGTCTATTTCAGCTGAAGTAACCCAAAGATCATGTCAAATTTTTTTTTGCCATGCTGTCAGTGACATTTGTAAATGATGGAAAACCATCCATATGGCTAAACAGACTATCTCTACTCCCCCACAAGTAGTGACTTAGAGGATGAAAGCAATATTCATCCTGATCATCTGTTTTGTAACAGGATATTTATCTCAAGCTTTCAAGAATATCATTATTATTGGAGGAGGTGGGGAATGGGCAGTAAGACAGGATCTGTAATAGATTATTGGTGCTGAGAAGTGGGTAAGCTGGAGGGAAGGAAACGTGCCTGAACCTCACCAGATCTGCTGTTGCCCAGAAAGAGGGGCTGTGGGCCCATGGTAATAGGAGGAGGAGGAAGCATTCTCATCATAGTCAATTAGGAGTCCAAGGAGAGCTTTGAAACATTGTAGGACCTTGAAAAGGAGGGGGACAGCAACACATCTGATGCATATGAAGAGAGGACTGGTTAGGACAGAGACTAGGGACAAAGCTAGGACAGGAACTAGCGTTAAGTCTGTACACTGTTTCTGTGAGCACATCCTTGAAAGCGAATCCCATTGCTCTGCAGGGAGTCTGGCAGTGCAGGAGGTTGAATCATAGCTCTGGGACTCTGGTCCAGTTAAGCAAATGGCATGGTTCTGATTGATACTGGCCCAGAGTATGGCTCAGTGGTTGTGGCTGCCTAAAAATTTCCTAATTTAAACTCCATTTCTGAACTAGGAAGCATGAAAATTTCAAAGCTTTTTGCTTCCAGTCAGGACTTCTAGGGGTGGTATTAATAGCTCTGGTGAACTGTAGTCCATTGATTTAAAGCACCTGTGCTTCTGAAAGTCAGGATTTTATCAATTTTTTATCACTTACACAGGAAGCAGCGCTGGGCTTAATGCTATTTATCCAGCTGGACATATTGACTTTGACTTAGGAGATCAAAGCATTTGGGTTAGGGATTGTGTAACATCTTCCTACAAGAACTGTCAGGGGTAAATTTACCAAAGCCTGAAATTTTGATTGATGATCATTCTGCATGAGTGTTCAGCATCAAGGAGCACACAATAGGCCCTTTCTCTTAATGGAGCTGCCGGCTGTAGCACCTTTAAACATACATATTTTGAAACATGTTTCATCATCTCCTGGAACATAACAGTGCACAAAACCCTGGAGGTACACTTGAAAGTGAGTTTTCCCTTGGCTCCAAGAAGGTGACCTAAGACCCTTTGAGATGCAACTTGCTGTAGTCCAAATTAGGAAACAGTAAGAGAAGTTATTTGTCTGCTTTTTTTTTTCTTTTTCTTTTCTTTTCTTTTCTCCATTGTAATAACAGCATTTCCCAATAGGGAGGAGGCTGGAAAGTGCTAGCTCAGGAGCTCAGAGATTCAGTTCTGTGCTCCCATGAGTCCTCCTTGCAGCACTGCAGGTGACAGCCCAGCCTGGCAGATAGATCAAGCCCTTCCTCAAAGGCTGGATAAAAGAGACTTGTCTTCTTGTCCCAGCTTAAGGTGAGGTGTATCACCTTCTGTGACCCAACTTCCCCCATCTATTTATATGTGAAGGGTACTAAATACGCTTGTTAAACACTTTGGCATCTTATATCACTGATTATTGAGGGTTTATTCATATCCTCTAACTTTTATAAGGCAGGACATTGGCCCCTTTCATTAGGGTAATGAGGAAAGACTTCACAAAGCAGAGCTCAGCAGGGGATCCTAATTTAGGAGTGCTAGCTGCCCCCTAACAGAGACTACCTTCTACTGTTGGCTGTAAAGGAAACCATGGGGAGTAATCTCCCGCCTCTGTCTTCAATGAAGCTGTACAAAATATTTGTCCCGGACTCAGTGGAATTGAAATGATAGTGGTCCCCTCATCACAGGAGGTGTTGTCAGCATGGATGTACTCTTTGGATAGTTGCCCTTGCTGCTGTAGTAGGGGGCATGTACAGATTTAAAATAAATTATTTATGACAGGTGGTTGTCTGAGCTTTTCTCTCAATATACAATCAAAATCCAGTAAGTTACATAGTGTTTTATTGGCCCTATTTCTGTCCATCCGTGGGTTGGAAAGCCATGCTAGACATTTGATCTGCCCTGAAAATTATTGCCATTGTACAAGACAGTGATACTCTTCTTCTCTTTTTAATTTTTTTGGCTAGGTTCACAGAAAGCACACAATGCCCAAAAGATGGGCCAGCCCTAGTTTGGCTAGTCCCATCTTCCAGCTGTGCCCTGGGGGTCTGAGCCTGGGGCTGACCAGCACTTGCTGGCCAGCATTTGCCCAGGACTCGGGCATCTGTGGCCAGCTTGCTTCTACCCAGGGCAGCAGGGGCATTCTGAGTGGTGGTAAAGGGACTTATTGCTGTTGCTAACATTCTGTCTGCTAGTCATAGCTTTCATCCTGAGCGTGCCACAGCCTGCACAAAACTGGCCTGTGTTACTGCAGCATGCAGTGGTCTCCTGCCCTGCACAAGGGTGGTGATTTGGAAATGTTCTGTAGGCTTTTCCTTTTTTTTTTTTTCTTTTTTATCTACAAACAAACAAACCCCCCTAAATATTTGGAGTGTGGATTGCATGGCTCAAGGATGATTAAAAGCAGGAGCCATAGAGAAACATTCAGAAATTATTGTTTTTAACAAGACAGGAACTTTGTCTGAAAACAGGATGACCTGCTGCAAAAGACGCCAACAAATCCCTGTAGAGCTTTAGAAAAAACAAGCAGGCGCCTGAGTGTGCTTTAAAAAAAAAAAAAATCCTGCCTAGTAATAAAAAGAGATGTGAGGGTAAACAGGAAAAGAGCACTCCACACTGCGAGCAGCCCGGAGGAGGAGAGGCTGGGAAGAGCGCTGATCTGAAAACCTGATATCGGAGCTGAAGGGAAAGCTTTCTTCATATTCCCCAGGACAAACTCCCTATGAAAGCACAGACTCAGTGCAGCTTTGAGTGACAGTTGCCTACTAATTCCCCCATGCTTTTGTACCGGTAGTATGGAGGGCTTGGGAGAGTAGGACGGGCTCCGAAGGTTTTTGGCTTCTGTGGCTCTAAAGAAGAGTTGGTTCTGATGTGCATGAAATACAGGCTTAAGAGATATTTCTACTGCATAACTGTGTTTCCTGATGACAAAGTTAACTGCAGTTCTGCACACCTGTGCTGCAGTTACACTGCAGTACAGCTCACTCTCCCAATTTTAATGTGAATCTTGTGACATATATTGTTTTGCACTAAGCCCTAGCTCTTCAAGTCTTGCAATTTCATGACAGTCTCGGTTTTCACGTATCTGAAATAAGCCTTTCTAGCCTTCATGCCTAAGAAAGAAAATCTTGAAATCACAAAGGCATCTCATCACAATGCGTAGACCAAAACCCCTATTATGGCCATTTTTTGGATGGTGAATCTTAAAATCAAATACTATTTTGAGGAATTAGGATACCGATATAGGGTAGTGACATGGACGACGGCATTGAGTGCACCCTCAGGAAGTTTGCTGACGACACCAAGCTGTGTGGTGCCGTGGAGTCACTTGAGGGAAGAGATGCCATCCAGAGGGACCTTGACAGGCTTGAGAAATGGGCCAGTGCTAACTGCATGAGCTTCAACAAGTCAAAATGTAAGGTCCTGCACCTGGCTTGGGCCAATCCTAGGCACAAATACAAACTGGGCACAGAGTGGGATGAGAGTAGCCCTGAAGAGAAGGATTTAGGGGTGTTGATAGATGAGAAGCTCAACATGAGCCAGAAGTGCTCTCATGAAGCTCAAAAGGCCAACCACATCCTGGGATGTATCAAGAGAAGCATGGTCAGCAGGTCAAGAGAGGTGATTCTCCCCCTATACTCTGCTCTTGTGAGACCCCACCTTGAATATTGCATCCAGTTCTGGTGTCCCCACCATAAGAGGGACGTGGATCTGTTGGAACGTGTTCAGACGAGGGCCACAAAGATGATCCAGGGGCTGGAGCACCTCTGCTACGAGGACAGGCTGCGGGAGTCTTGCAAAGAGAAGACTTCGGGGAGACCTAATAGCTGCCTTCCAATACCTGAAGGGAACCTACAGGAAGGCTGAGGAGGGACTTTTTACAGGAGTGTCCACTGATAGGACAAGGGGAGATGGGTTTAAGTTGAAGGAGAATAGATTTAGATTAGATCTTAGGAAGAAATTCTTCAGTATGAGGGCAGCAAGACTTTGGAATAAATTGCCCAGAGATGTTGCAGCTGCCCCCTCCCTGGAGGTGTTCAAGGTCAAGTTGGACGGAGCCTTGAGTAGCCTGATCTAGTTGAGAGGCGTCCCTGCCCATGACAGGGAGGTTGGACTAGATGATCTCTAAGGTCCCTTCCAGCCTAGGCCACTCTATGATTCTATGATATTTGAGCTTGATCACACCGACAAATTCTGATTGTTGGTAGAATCTGCAACTTCAAATACCAAGCAGATTTCCCATTACAATTTGTCTACTCGCAGTGGGACATGCATAGCGATAAACATGAGGGGATATGTACACAGCATCAGGTCAAAGGATGGTAAAACCCTTTGCAGCAGGCTTCTCTCCTCAATGCTGCTCCAAAGTCAAATACTTCCTCAGAACTGAAATAACGATTTACTGCAGCTTGTGTTTACACATGGCCAGAAACAGATGCAGCAGGCCACTGATCCACTGATTTTTATGGATTTCATAAGAGATTGATCTTCTTAAAGGTAGGCCTTGGCCCCTACCAAAAGGCAGGTGAGTGGTTTGGGTTGGTGTCAGTAGTCTGGCATTGTGTTGGGGCTTTGGGCAAGGAAGTTGCTCACCACTGAGCACCAGCAGTGATGCTCCTGCCATCACCAAAAGAGCACAGCTTTCCTTTTTTGTGGCTCTTGCAGAAAACGCTGCAGTTCAGACAGACACCTATGGACTTACAGGCACCGATGGAAGTTACAGAGAGGCTTTTGGATCACCTTCCCTGGATGCAACCCTAAATCCCAGGGGATGCATGTTGGATTCCCTGGAGCTCCTTCAGCTCCCTGCAGGTGTTCTCCACACCCAGCCTGGGAGTGCCTCCATCCCCTTCCGTCCCCTTCCATACCAGGCAGCCTTCCAGAGAGGCTCCAGTCCTTTAGAGCAGGGAGAGTGGGGAAGGAAGACTTGTTAGTGAGCTTTTTGGATAATGGAAAAGATATTAGTCTCCACTCTCTTCTGGGTATTGCTTTGAAGTTGACAAAGAACAGCTTCTCCATGCCCAGGAGGAGGACAGGCGCTGGGAATTCTCACTGCAGGGGTCCCTCAGACTGGGACACAGCTCTGCAGCTGGTCACAGGGGTGACAGCTACCCCTGCATGCCTTTTCAGCCACTACATCTGATGCAAAACACTTTTCACTCAGGAGCTATTTGGTTTCAATTTGCCATCAGCTCACCTGCACCATACCGGTTTTGCACCTGCTTTCTCAGGTAGCCCAGTACCTTGGGCACGGGTTTTATTCATTCACCTTTTTTTTACTGCATGGCAGTCATATGGTTGCGAGGTTTTTTCTTTGCTTTAGTAAGAATGAAAGGTGATTTGCTACTGTTAACGTATGTAACTGCCCATAGATCAAATACTTGTCTGTGGCCTGCAGCACCCTTCAGCACTGCACTACTTGAGATTGAGAATTACATAGTAGACACTACGGTCAGAGAATTTTCCGGTTTCCGAGAAATGAAATTAAAACTGAATTAATTTTTTTATCTCATTCAAGATGGATAGAAATACCAGATGCTTAGTCCACCAGTTATCTAATTATCTGATCCTCACACGCACGCTCACAGGGACAAAAACAGCTATAGCAGCACGCTTTGGTTTGCCTCTATAACTTCCAAACTCCGTATGAGCACAGAACGTAAAAACCTACTTGCAAGGTGTAGATAAGCATGTCTGTAAAAGGATCTTGAGAATTTTATTTTTATAAGATGTTCTTGTCCTTCTCGGACAAGTGAAGACATAGTGAAGACATTATTTACATTGGTCTAAGAAAAATGAATTCTAAGTAGACATGCCAAGGTGGTGACAGTTTGATTAAAAAAAAATGTAAAATAAGTGCACAAGATACTTAAATACATCATGTGAGGGAG
Source organism: Apaloderma vittatum (assembly GCF_000703405.1). NCBI lineage: Eukaryota > Metazoa > Chordata > Aves > Trogoniformes > Trogonidae > Apaloderma > Apaloderma vittatum. The sequence continues at coordinate 71,681 of NW_009736892.1, read as the reverse complement.
GGAAGTGTTCTCCATAAGCAGGAGATGCTTTAAACACTGCCTTAAAATGAATACAAATTGGATGGTACATCCCAGGTCCCAGATTCCTCTCACAAATTGCCAAAGGAGCACTGCAGAAGCAGCATCACTGAAGATCTAACATGGCAAAGAAAGTCTCATTTAAGTTAAAAAATGGTGAGTTCAGGGCAGCTGCTTAGATTTCTCTAAATATTATTTTTTTCCCATGGCTCTGTCTTAAGCAAGAGGTAGCAGTTTCTCTTCATCACTTTTTATTTGAACAGTGGATCTTAGGAGATTTTTTTTTTCTTGTGCATTTGCATCTGTGGACATTTTAACTCTTGTGAATGAACCACTCACCTCAGCCTCTTGGAAGGGAGTCATGGAGGACTGATGCCACTAGAGCAGGGTTACTTTTAGGCCATTCACTCTTTAACAGGCTATGAAGTAACTGGCTGTCTTGGTGCTGCCTGATGGATTCTCCAGCTTGTCCCAGTACTGCTCCCTCAGTGGCTGTCGTGCCTGTGTCCCACAAATGCCTGCGAGCACAGACCTTTTTCCCTGACAAAAAAAAAAGCCATTTAAGCCAGCCATTTTGCTGCAAAAACTCACTGTTTGGGGCAGCGAAAACACAGCCTCTTCACAATACCCGGTGCTGGTGTTCCTGGCAGGGGACAGTTGTGGCTGCCACCATCCCCTGAGCTGGCTGCAGGGAGGTGGCTCCTGGAGAGATGAGAGCGAGGAAGAGAGCAAAGGGGAGGCAGACTGTGATTCAGGTATAGGGAAAAGGGGCTATTTAAGCATCAGGTCAAGACTGGCAGGGACCTCTGGAGACCATCCAGTCCAAGCCTTCTGCTCAGAGCAGGGTCAGCCAGAGCAGGTTGCCCAAGGCCAGATTCTGCACCTCTAGCTGTCAGCAGTGCAGAAACAAGCCTGAAGTTTGAAGCTGTGAAGCCAGAAACTTGGTATAGCACAGCTATGCCAAACTCACCCTGAGAGGTTCTGAGCTACAGGGGATGATGCTCTCAAAAGATCATTTTGATAAAGCTCTTTTTCTTTGTATTCCAACTAGTCACAAATTATTTTTTCTTCTCACTCGAGATATTATTTTGCATCATCCTTGCCATATGGAAGAAAGGAATGATGCTGTTCTGAACTGCTGCCATAAAAATATGAAATGTTTGTGTGATCTTCAGAGTAGATTAGAACTGGGAATTTCCACTCTGAGGGGGATTCAACATGTTGAAATTAATCTTCCCTTCAGTCTAGACAAGTTACGTTAGTGTCAAGTTTTCACACAAATTAGAAATCCTGTTAAAAACTGATTTGTAAAACATTAAAATGTTTTATTAATCTTTATTTAAAAATGCTTCAAAGCAAGATGTTGATTAATAACTTCCTTTTATTATTTAGACAATTCGATTTTTCAGTGTCAAATTTCTTTTTTTGGCCATCTAGATTCTCAAAATATTCCATAAGGAAGGACTCTCAGAGACAGTCAGCACCAGCATTGCTGCTCCCTCTGAAGTCATCACTGACTTGTGGGAACAGAATATGACAAAAACATGAGTGCAAGCCCAATGTTGAAGCATGCAATTTATCACAAGGAGATAAAAAAGAAATCCTGTGAAGATGGGAGCTGTGGGTAAGAATCACTCCAGTGACATTTATCACCTATGATCAGTTATACCTGAGTTTTGAGGCAGTGCAGGGATGTGGTGGCCCTGGGCCACTCTGAGATCTCAGGATAAGACCCATTGTGCTGTTATCTTGGTTACAAGATAGGACAAGGGGTAATGATTTTAAACTAAAAGAAGGTAGATGTAGATTTAGGTTTGGGGTTGAAACGGACCTTTAAAGGTCATCTAGTGCAATCCCCCAGCAGTAGGCAGGGACATCTTCAGCTAGATCAGGTTGCTCAGAGCCCCATCATACCTGACCTTGAATGTTTCCAGGGACTGGGCTTCTCCTACCTCTCTGGGCAACCTGTTCCAGTGTTTCACCACCCTCATTGTAAAAAAAAAAAATAAAAATTCTTCCTTATTCCTAGTCTAAATCTACCTTCTTTTAGTCTAAAAACATTACCCCTTGTCCTATTACAGCAGGACCTGATACAAAGATTGTCCCCATCTTTCTTATAAGCCCCCTTTCAGTGCTGGAATGCCTCTATAAGGTCTTCCCAGAGCCTTCTCTTCTCCAGGCTGAACAGTCTTAATTCTTTCATAGAAGAGGAGTTCCAGCCCTCTGATATATTTTGGGCCCTCCTCTGGACCATCACCAACAGTTCCATGTCTTTTTCCTGTTGTAGACCCCAGAGCTCAATGCAGCATTGTGGGTGAGGTCTCTCAAGAGCAGAGTAGAGGGGCAGAATCACTTCCCTTGACCTGCTGGCCATGCTTATTTTGATGCAGCCCAGAATATGGTTGGCCCTCTGGGCTGCAATTACAATTTACTGGTTTGTGTCCAGCCTTTCATCCACTAGTACCACTGAGTCCTTCTCCACAGGGCTGCTCTCCATCCCTTCATTCCCCAGCCTGTTTGGATATCAAGGATTGCCCCAGCTCAGGTGCAGGACCTTGCAATTAGCTTTGTTGAATCTCATGAGGTTCACAGGGGCCCAGTTTTCAAGCTTGTCCAGGTCCCTCAGGTGTGTCCACTGCTTCCCAGTCCTCTTGAAGAGATGCAGTGGCTGTAGTGGTAACGAGCCAGTGCTCCCCATGCAGGCTCTCCACTCCAGATAATAACTTCTGGGGGAGCTGATCCGGTAGTGCAGTGCTGTGTGCTGGCACTTCAGTGGCTTGAAGAAAATCTTGTCTGGGTGTAGGGTCCAGGAGAACCTGGATCTCTCTGCCCCACATCCCAGAAATTTTTCTGTGTTGAGAGGTGGTGCACTCGTGTCTCAGCCAGCTCTGTGTAGAGTTGTTGGGTTTGGGCTTAGCCCCACAGAGACACAGCCATCCTACTTCTTTCCTCCTCTGGCTCTGGAAGCAGTATAGGCATGTCTCTCCATGGTGCCTCCCCTGAGCCAGTAATCCTGTCTGGTGTGAGCCATCGTCCTGATGGCACTGTTTATCTCCCAGCCAGCTCAGCAGCCCAGACACCGGGATAGAAACAGACTCAGGGAGACCAACTGGCATCATTATACTTCTGTAAGAATTAGACAAGTTCATTACTCTTAGAAGAGCACTTACAGTCCAGGGGAGATAAGACTTTGCATCATGGAGTTTACATGCTGTGGCCTGGACTGTGCCAGTCCAGTCCCACATGGGAATGGCTTTTTACCCCTTCCCAGCTTCATTTCTTAGTCAGACATAAGCAATGAGATGCTGAAAGGTGCAAAGCAAAATGTCAAATGGTTTATACCAGTTATACCAGTGCTCAAAAACAAAGCAGTAAAAAACAACGAACACAGAATTGTATCCAGATGCATTTTGGATATGAGTTTTCAGTAACACTGAACCAACTTCTGAGGCACTGACATATAAAGTACACCTTATGGCCTTTTCTGATATGACATTCTGAATATTTTCAAAGTTTCTTGGCAGTGCAGATGGCAAGTTACTGTTGACTAGATGAAGTTATGCCACAAGTGGGAAGTGATGAGGAGACAACAACAGCTCTCAGGGTGCAGACGGATGCATCCCCACGGCACTGTAGGGACAGATGCATTTTGTGCGGTCCAAAATTGCTTGTAAGTTGCTGTTGTCCATTGTTACCAATGAATGAAATAAAGCTGAACTGATTGGTAATGTAAAGTCTCCAGTCCTTTTCCCATAGTCTGAATCTATACATCATAGCTCCAAGTTAAATCATGTGCACTAGGATTGAACATGAAATAGCTACAGAGCTCAGAAGTGCAGATGATTGGGGAACCACATGTTCATGAGATAAAAATTGTATTTTTCCTCTCAAATGCAAAGGGACTATTTAAAGAAGAGAATTTTCCTTGGGGAAAAGACCATTTCTGAAAGGTGTTTTTTTTTCCATAATTTCTGAGCATGATTCCAGCCCAGCCAAAATAAGCCAGGCTACCAGGAACAGGGCAATTTCACCTGTGGGTGATGCAAGAGCAGCTGGGGAAGGGTTGAAAGATGGTTAGGGATGAGTTGCTGGGGAAGATACCTGGGGATTTGTCAGGGTGTAGAGATAATTCCTGAAGAAAAACAAGCAGAGTTCACCTGGAGTTGAGAGCTGCTGCATGAGGGTGAAGAGGAGACAGGTGGATTCTCTTTTCCACAAATGATCCTGTGGTACAAGAGGACCAGTAACTGTAAGGAGAAAAAACATACTAGACACAAGTGGAGAAAATGCTTAGTTAGGGACAGAAGATGCCAGGCCTTCTTATGGTCCACTGACTCTCTTGCCAAGCAGCCATGTCCAGCAGCTGAGGGATAATCCTGGACAAAGAACAGCCAGTCAGGGAAGGCATTTTATGAATGGGATGTATATGAGGCAGCACTTCATCTCCAGGCCTCAGTGGAGGAAAGGAAGCAGAGATAACATCCTAATGGGTAGCAGCAGGCATAATGTGATGTTCCTTCATCATGCTTGTTTATGGTGTGGCAGCTGGGCTGAAAGCGCTCATTTATATCACACTGCACGGTGTGTGAGTGCTCAGCAAACAGAGGCGGGTATCTGAAAACAAGGTATTAATAAGGGCTGCAGATCAAGAGCACAATGAACTAAACCTGATCACAAATAGGCTTTAATATTGCACTACAGGATAGTAACTCTCACACTAAAGCAAAGAAGGGGTTTGAACATGTGGGAGACTGGCTTCAAGCACTCTGGCACGGACCACCATATTGATGTTTATAAAACATCCTAGAGGGTGTCTGGGAGTCAGCGAGGGCAGACTAGTTCTCCAGCATTACACTGCAGTTGAACTGAGGGGGTGAGGCAAACGAATTGGGCCTGGGCCACCCAGCAGCAGCCCAAACCTGGCCAGTCATGCCAGGCTACACACCTGTGTAGACCTACCTTGAACAAAGTACTCTATTAGGGCTAACGCAGC